>NC_057865.1:90900934-91200934 GCF_019393635.1 Dromiciops gliroides
ATAAAAAAGAATAAAAAAGAGAAAATTACTCCAGTAAAACTAACCAACACATCAAAAAAGTCTTGATATTAATAAGTATTGTTTCACACCTATAGTTCCCATCCTCTGAAAAAGAAAAAATTAGTTCTTCTTTAAATGTAGCCAAGCATGTTATTATAATTTTTAAAAATTAATTTAATATTTTTCAATTAACACAAATCTGTTTTCTTTTTCTCCTACCTCTGAAAAAGGAAGGGGAAACCCTTGTAACAAATATTCTTGATCAAGCAAAACCAGTCCCCAAATTGATTTTGTCCAGAAAATGTCTCATTCTGCTCCAAATCTATCATCACTCACATGAGTCAGGAGGTTGGTAGCTTGTTTTTAACGTGATTCCTTTGGTGATGTTCATTACATTGACTAGAGTTCTTACCTCTTTCAAAATTGTTTGTCTTTAGGAAGGAAGGAAACAACCATTTATTGAGCACCTCCTATGTACTAGGCACAGTGCTAAGCACCTTAAAAATATCTAATTTGGAAGAAATTAAAGCTGTCTATAGACATATGAAAAAATGCTCTAAATTACTATTGATTAGAGAAACAACTTGGAGGTACTACCCCACACCTATCAAATTGGCTAATATGACAGAAAAGGAAAATGATAAATATTGGAGAAGATGTGGAAAATTCTGAATTAGGTTAAATTTAACAAATTGGGACCCTAATGCATTGTTGGTGGAATTGTGAACTGATGCAACCATTCTGGACAGCACTTTGGAACTATACTCAAAGGGCAATCAAACTGTACATACTCTTTGATCCAGCAATACCACTACTAGTCTGTATCCTAAAGAGATCACAGAAAAAGAGAAAAGGACCTACATGTACAAAAATATTTATAGTGGTTCTTTTTGTGGTGGTAAAGAATTGGAAATTGAGGTGATGCCCATCAATTGGGGAATGGCTTAACAGGTTGTGGTATATAAATGTAATGGAATACTATTGTGCTATAAGAAATGATGAGCAGGCAGATTTCAGAAAAACCTGGAAAAACAACAACCTGGAAAGACCTGCAGGAAGTGATACAGAGAGACGAGAGCAGAACCAGGATTCCATTGTATACAATAATAGCAACATTGTGTGATAGTCCAGTATGATAGACTTAGCTCTTCTCAGTAATCCAGTGATCTAAGACAATGCCAAAAGACTTATGGTGGAAAATGCTATCTACATGCAGAGAAAGAACTATGGCATCTAAATGCAAATCAAAGATACTACTTTCACTTTTTCTTTTTTGTTTTTCCTTTCTTGTGGTTTTCCCCTTTTGTTCTGATTGTTCTTTTAAAATGTGACTAATGTGGAAATATATTTAACATGTATAAGATATGTTAGATTGCTTGCCATCTTGGGGAGGGGGAGTAGAGGAAGGGAGGGAGAAAACTCAAAGTCTTATTAAAAATCTTGGGGCAGCTAGGTGGCACAGTGGATAAAGCACTGACCCTGGATTCAGGAGGACCTGAGTTCAAATCTGGCCTCAGACACTTGACACTTACTAGCTGTGTGACTCTGGGCAAGTCACTTAACCCCCATTGCCCTGCAAAAAAGAAAGAAAGAAAGAAAGAAAGATCTTATAAAAATTGAAAATGATCTTTACATGTAATTAGAAAAAATAGATTTTTTTTTTGGTAAATACTGTCTGATTTGATTCTCACAACAACCCTGGAAGGTAGGATATTATCCTAATTTTACAGTTGAGGAAACTGAGGCAGACAGAGGTTAACTGACTTCCCTTGGAACACCCAGCTAGTACATGTTTGAGGCAAAATTTGATCTCAGGTCTTTCTAACTCCCATCCCTTTTCTCTATTTACTATACCATCAGCTGCCTCTTTACAATGTGTTGTTATTGTATAAGTTGTTCCAGTTCTGCTCATTTTGTTCTGTATAGAAACTTTGAATTTGTGATTTATTTTACTGAGATGAGTTCCAAAACTAGGAATTTCCTATTATGGCACTATGATAATATACCTGGTCATGAGGGAAGCAATTGGGGCAGCTAGGTGGTGCAGTGGATAGAGCACCGGCCCTGGAGTCAGGAGTACCTGAGTTCAAATCCAGCCTCAGACACTTACTAGCTGTGTGACCCTGGGCAAGTCGCTTAACCCCAATTGCCTCGCCAAAAAAAAAAAAAAAAGATGAGGGAAGCAATGATAAAAAATTACATAGTTCCCCCCATGAAGCTTGTATTCTACTAGGAGGGATAAGACATAGAGAAGAATAATATCAGGTAGGATGTGATGAAAGCAAAGGAGAAATTCAGCCAAAAAAACTAGGAAAATTTATAATTGGAGAAAAAAATGAGGTTTTTTTTTAGCTTCCCTAGGGGGCAAAAGAGACAGAGATAAAAAGGGGAAGATACTAAGGCAACAACAAGCCCCTTACAGTAGAACTGCTCAATGAACCCCTTAGATGAGGGCCATGACTGACCAATTCTGATAAACCAGATCATTCTTTATATTGTTTATCTGTATATCTTACATGCTGTATAGCTCAACCCCCTCATACCGGGACTGGGACTAACAATTCCAAAGTTGGACTGGGGAGGTCCAACAGAAAGTGATACAGCTATGGATATTGCAGAGGAACTTAGGGCATGATGGTCAGCAATGGTCTAGCAGCAGATTTCCTGTTCTAGGGCACCTCTCTGAGCTCAGCTGAGAATAGTGGCAGCTCAGTTATTTTGTAGGGAGAGGAAGGGTTATATTAAGGGGTCTCTGGTTTCTCACTCCTGAAATCCCTGGCAGGGAGTCCCTAATCATCTAGGAGAGTATAAGTTCTATCCTGAAATCTTCTAAGTTTCTAAATATGAGGATTCCAGACAAGGAGCAAGTCAGAAGGGAGGAGAGGGTACCAGGCAAGAAAATGGAAAGCCTAGGGAACAGAGGGGAAAAAAAATTAGGTTTTTCTGGACTACAGCACATTAACATTTTGTTAAATTTAACCTAATTCAGAATTTTTCAAACTAATTTGGCCACAGAACACTTCTAGGCTTGAAACAGATTGAGAGAATGTACACATGCTGATTAGGGAGTCCCTGGACCAGCAGATGGAATACTTCTTGGAAAGTCTGAAGCAAAATAAAGGAAATTAAGCCAATTTCCACACAGAAAAACAAGTCAGTATACTACTAGTCCACTTGTACCTCAAGGGGAGATGTAACCCTTTGACACTTTGAATTTGTAGGTCTTCAAATAGCTACTCGACTGTTTCTAGGCCGTACTACAGCATCTCTTGGTCTAAGAGAAGGTTTAAAGCTCTTTTTTGGAGATAGGAAATTTGGCGTAAATGATTAAACAAATTAAGCATCTATGTATGCAGGGCACTGTCCCAGGTTGCTCTAAAGGAACTTCCATTCTAAAAGCCCTCTCAAGTCTGTAATGACCATAAGGGCCCTCACAGGGTTGCAGTGAAGAAAGCACTTTATTTAAGAATACATAAAATTGTTTATACATGTGACCTTTTATGTCATCAACATCAGTTAGAAGAGATCTTCCCCATACAAGAGGTGCCCTTTACTCTGTAGCAGCCCATCATGTAGCAGTGCCCCATTGACTACCTTCCATTACAAAAGCCCAAGTTTCCTATCACCCTTTCTCATCATATTGGGAGATTTTTTTTTTTTAAATCAATGTTTCCTTGTCTGATTAGTTGAGACAGGAAGCTATCGGATGATGGCAGTACAGCAGCCTCTCTCAGTAACAGCCTCAAACTGGTGTCTTAGGGTCACTTTCTCTCACCCCTTTCCCAGCAAGATACTATTTCTTCTTCCCCAAATGAGAACAAGTTTGTTGTGGGGTTTTTTTGTTTGTTTGTTTTTTGGTCACTTGCCTTGAGCACATAAATCCCTAGTTACTGCACTACATGTGATCATACAGAAAAGATGAAACTTGTTTTCTTGTTTAGCTCAGAGGATAATTTTAAAAGATGCTTCCAGAAATGTTTTGAATGATAGAAATTATTGCAATAAGCATATAACCTCTCAAACTAAGTACTTTGAAGTGCAATACTCATTTAGGTTAATATTTGTTTTTAATTTTTATTTACTACCAGCATTTGCTGGCGTGATTTAAAAAATTTCCTTTAATACTCAGTATATGTACATACTCACCTACAGAGTATTGAGTAACCTAATTTTCTTAAATGTTTCACCTGTCTGTGATTTTACTGGTGTGTCCTTACTCCCATTAATGTAGATTGCAACCCCTACAATAGATTTGGTGTGCTTCCTCTCCCCACCCCACCCCCACCCCCCAATCACCATGTGCCCAACCTTCTGGGCAGGTAGTCTCCTAAAACTTGGCCAAGCTTGTCCTCAAAAAGGAGATAGAGAGACCATTACCAGACAGTTACTAAAAATCTTCTCAGCTAATGTAGACACTGATGTTGCCTTTGAAAACCCATTGTTAGCTCTGTTCCATGATGAGACCTTATAATAAAACTTTATTGAAAGTGGGAAATGTTTCACACCTTTAAATATGCATCTGGTTCATAATTAGACTAATCATTAGATTCCTGTTGATTATCTGAGATGAAGAAAGTTCATAATAATCATTTTTCTCCATACTGCTGATCAATTTTTACTGTTAATATTTTGGCATGACAGACAGCCTCCTAAGTTACCTTATCATTTTACCTTCTTTTGGTACGTTTATTATTTGCAGTATTTTATCCCAGTCCAAAGTGTAAAAAAGGGATTTCTAGCAGTCGTTCTTATACTCATAAATGTAACTGTTTAATGGTCATTTTTTATAGCTAATGTGCTTTTTTTCTTTCTTTTTCTTTGTTTGAAAGCTACTTGCTCGACTTGAAGGTAGAAGTTCCCTGAAAGATATAGAACCTCTTTTGTTTGCTGATGAAGGCTCTCCTATCCATGGTAAAATAGTAGTAATAATAATAATAATAATTTTAAAGGGGGGTTGAAGATTAGGGTGCAAAAATCTTTGGAAATGTATCTCATGTTATTTTTGCCCTCATATATGAACAAGCATGTCAAAGTTACATATTTTAAAGCACATAAATATCTAGGAGGTAGCAGGCTAGAAGATAAAAATGAAATACTGAGATAATGATAATAGACCAAATTCTTTATTCTAACCAATGCTTAGCCCTGTCTAGCATTTAATACAGTGTTTCAAACATAGTATACATTTAATTAATACTTGCTGCCTGACTTTTTGTTATTGTTTGGTAGTCTTCCATTATTTGTGGGTAAATATTGTGATTTTTTTTTCTGGGGCATACTTTTTTGTTTGGTTTTTGGTTTTTTTCGAGGCAGTGAGGGTTAAATGACTTGTCAAAGGTCACATAGCTAGTTAGTGTCAAGTGTCTGAGGCCAGATTTGAACTCACGCTCTCCTGAATCCAGGGCTGGTGCTTTATCCACTATGCCACCTAGCTGCCCCACTGGGGCATACTTTTCATTTAAAAAGTAGTACCCTGATAAATAGCTACTTTGACATTTAATATCCTTTATCTAACACCACTTCTTCCTCAAACCAGCTGTTCCTTTGGAATGGGGGTAGGGTGTGTCAGTACTTCATCATTTGTAAGAGAGCTGCGGTCTGACACAGGAAACACTACCACTTACTATTTCCTATTCCAGGGAAAGTCTGTAAGTAACACCTTTGCTTAAGTTGCATTTTTATATTAGTTTAAAAGGCTCATTTGTCTTTAATTGAAGAAAAAAGTCAAGCTAGTTGAATGGATAGAGTAAAATATATACAGTAACACTTCATGAATCTAGGGGTCATTTATTTGGGAGCTTCATATATTTGAAGGAAAGCCAAGTCCTAGACTGCCTTCTTCCCACTTCTCTTCCTGAATTCCTACATAAAAGCCCAATTCAAATATTTTCTTTTTGGGGTGGCTAGGTGGCGCAGTGGATAGAGCACCAGCCCTGGAGTCAGGAGTACCTGAGTTCAAATCCAGCCTCAGACACTTAAAACTTACTAGCTGTGTGACCCTGGGCAAGTCACTTAACCCCAATTGCCTCACTAAAAAAACAAAAAACAAATACTTTCGTTTTCATGAAACTGGTACTACCCACTAATTTCATAAAGCATTGTGCTTGCATTTTGCTTACACCATTTTATGTTGTAGTTGTCTGTATGTCATGCTTTTAGCCATAATGATGCCACAAAGACCGTGCACCAAAGATAATTCATTTACCTTGGAGGAAAGCTAATAAAAACTTCCACTTGAGGCTTATTTACTTGTTTCATAGATTGCTATGGTCAAAGAACTCATCACCAAGTGACCAACTTACTGGTGGTTAGTTCGTACTTCATAATACTGGTTTTTGGAAGGAAAGCAAAACTGTTGCTGGGGACCATAGTCAGAACTTTTCCAGCACTGTAGAACCAGTGAGAGCTGATATCTCATTGGCATGACTCTCCAAAATAGAGTGTCATTTCTCTGCCATGATTAATTTATTCTTGTTTTAGAAATAATTCCAATACTTGACTATCTGGCTACCCAGTTGACAATGTATTAAAAGAGTTGAAAAGAGTGCTGAGAGCTTAGTAGTAAGAGCAGATATGGATAGCCAACCTCTTCCTAGTGAGGGAGGAGACTGAAAAAAAATAGCAAAAGTAGAAACAAGCCCCAAAAGTATAGCATTTGGGGACCATTTAGTGCATTGGAAAACAACTTTTTGTACTTCAGAGATAAGAAACGATCATGTTATAATATAGTTCAATAATTGATGTCTGTTATGATGTCCCTGAATCATCAAGAAAACATTAGGTTCTGTTTTATAAGGCAACAAACTATATAATGCATTTTAGGAAGATTTCCACCATAGAATTTAGAACTAGAAGGAACCTTACAAATTAGCTGAGGCTGGATTTGAACTCAGGTCCTCCTGAATCCAGGGCCAGTGCTTTATCCACTGCACCACCTAGCTGCCCCCCAACCTCTTTATTTTCAAAAGGGTTAGACTAGGTTTTTTTTGTTTTTTATTTATTTTTTTGCGGGGCAATAGGGGGTTAAGTGACTTGCCCATGGTCACACAGCTAGTAAGTGTCAAGTGTCTGAGGCTGGATTTGAACTCAGATACTCCTGAATCTAGGGCCAGTGCTTTATCCACTGCGCCACCTAGCTGCCCCTAGTTATTATTATTTTTTTATTTTTATTTTTTTTAGTGAGGCAATTAAGGTTAAGTGACTTGCCCAGAGTCACACAGCTAGTATGTGTTAAGTGTCTGAGGCCGGATTTGAACTCAGGTACTCCTGACTCCAGGGCTGGTGCTCTATCCACTGCGCCACCTAGCTGCCCCTAGTAGCAACTTTTTTTAAAAAAGATGTTCAATTCAATAAGCATTCACATGCTATGTATTCTTTTATAATATCCTTATGATATAAAGACTCAAATTTTTTTGTCATAAACCCCCTTTTCAGAATGCTTTTAAATGCATAAAATAAAATAATGTAGAATCACAAAGCAAACCAATTATACTGAAATACAGTTATCAAAATATTAACAAAACAAATTTACAAACTCAAGGCTAGGAACCTTTCCTAAAACATATGCACAGGCCTAATCTCTGAGGGAGGCAGGAAGGAAGCAAATCATGAAAAGTATAAAAAATGCAGAAGACAATACTTACGTATAAAAAGCTTATAATCTAGAGAATAGGATAAAACCATTCCATAAAAAATACAAATACAAATAATTATAATACAAAGTGATACATGGTAAGTATGGAAGAAAGAGATATAATTGGAGTAAAGTGCTATGTGAGGTCCAAGAGAGAAAAGGACTCAAATCAATAGCACCCAGCTGTTTTTATTCATACTATTTCTGTACTTCTTGAATAAAACCTGATGCATGAGGAGTCAGGAAAGTACATACAGTAATACCTTAAATGGTATTACTAGAGAATTAATTTTCCTGATAATTGAACTCTGTCCCCTAAAAAAATAATATTGAGGGTGGGAATTAGGGAAGGCTTTTTTTTTAATCATAAAAGTATTTTATTATTTTCTAGTTACATGTAGAGGTAGTTTTCAATATTTGTTTTCATAAGATTTCTAGTTTCAAATTTTTCTCCCTCTTCTCCTTCCCCCCCTCCCCAAGACAATAAGCAATATGATATAGGTTATATATATATATATATATATATATATATATAAAATCACATTAAATATATTTCTACATTAGTCATGCTATGAAAAAAGAATTAGAGCAAAAGGGAAAATCTCAAAAAAGAAAAAAAAATAGAAATAGTATGGTTCACTCTGCATCTAGATGCCACAGTTCTTTTTTTCTGCATTTGTAGAGCATATTCCATCATGAATCCTTTAGAACTATCTTGGACCATTGTATTGCTGAGAAGAGTCAAGTTATCACAGTTGATCAACACACACTGTTGTTGATACTGTGTACAATGTTCTCCTGGTTCTGCTTATCTCACTCAGCATCAGTTCATGCAAGTCCTTCCAAGTTTCTCTGAACTCCTGCTCATCGTTTCTTACAGCACAATAGTATTCCCCTGCATTCATAAACCACAACTTGTTCATCCATTCCCCAATTGATGGGTATCCCCTCAATTTCTAATTCCTTGCCACCACAAAAAGAGCAGCTATAAATCTTTTTGTACATGTGGGTCCTTTTCCCTTTTTTATGATCTCTTTGGGAAAAAGACCTAATAGTGGTATTTCTGAGTCAAAGGGTATTCAATTAGGGAAGGCTTCTTCAAAGAGATAGCATTTGAATTAGATTGTAATGTAGGAATACAGGGGAGGGTATCTAGGCTTGGAGAACAGAATGAGCAAATTCACACATACAGGAAAATACTAAGTGTTAGAGGTAAGGGATGATCAGTGGGCCAGTTTAGCTGAAATGCAAATGTGATGGACAGAAGTAGTAAGAGATAAAAATGGAAAGGTAGAATGGTATTATATTGCAGGTAGCTTTAAATGCCAGAATTAGGTGTTTGAACTGGATGGATGCATGCATGGATGGATGGATGGATGGATGGATACATAGAATAGATAGAAAGAATAGATAGATAATAGACTTTTAACAAAACCACTGAACTGAACAAACAACTCAAAAAACATTGATTAAGCATCTGCTTTGTGCAAGGCAATGCTCTAGGAATTGGAAGTCAAAAGACTAAAACAAAATAGTCTATTCTATCAAATATTAATGTTAAAAGGGTTTTATCATTTGAAGCTGGAGTACTTTTGATAGAATGAATGTTCATGAGTGCAATTAATTATCCCGTGTAACAGTACCTGAAAAGCATTTATACATAAATCTCTATTAAAAAGTACTCTTAGAGGCAGCTAGGTGGTGCAGTGGGTAAAGCACTGGCCCTGGATTCAGGAGTACCTGAGTTCAAATCCGGCCTCAGACACTTGACACTTACTAGCTGTGTGACCCTGAGCAAGTCACTTAACCCCCATTGCCCCATCAGAAAAACAAAAACAAAAAGTACTCTTGCCATGTGAATTCAGAATTGAGATGATAATGTCAGTTTAGATAATAAATCATGGAACTTTCGAGACATGAGACCTTAGAGGTTATGTAGTATAATCCCCTAATTTTGCAGAAAGGAAACTGAGGCTCAGAGAAGTTAAGCAAGGTGACTAAATGTGTATTGTTTACTATTCAATGATTTTCCACGAAAAAGAGGAAAAGAAGTAACATAATACAGTGACTGGAGAGGAAGTCCCTGAAATCTAGAATACCTCAATTCAAGTCCTTCTCTGACTTCTATTAACTGTGTCACCATGGCCAGACTTGGCCATGGTCACACAGCTAGTAAGTGTCAAGTGTCTGAGGCTGGATTTGAACTCAGATACTCCTCTAAGTGCCCCACGAAACTGAAACTATAAGTTAGATGCAAATTGGAGATCTACACTTGGAGAGCAAATTTACACACTAGAAGTTCTCTACACTATTGAAATCACAGATCTAAACTACGGGGGAAAGGATATTTTTAAAAATTTTAATAAATATTTTTGTTTAAAGTTTTGAGTTCCAAATTCCATCCCTCCCTCCCTTCCCTGCTCAGAAGCAGCAAACAATCAGATATAGGCTATACATGGGCAATTATGCAAAACATTGCAATATTAGTCATTTTGTATAAGAAGACTCAAATAAGAAAAAAATGAAAGAAAGTGAAAAACAGCTTACTTCAGTCTGTGTTCAGTCAATGTCAGTTCTCTCTTTGGAGTTGAATAAAATACTACATCGTTAGTCCTTTGGGATTGTCTTGGATCATTATATTGCCGGGAATAGTTAAGTCATCACAGTTCTTCAACAATATTGCTTTCACTGTGTACAACATTCTCACTTCATTATACATTGGTTCATATAAATCTTTCTAGGCCTTTCTGAAATCATCCTGCTTGTCATTTCTTATAGCACAATAATATTCCTTTTCAATCATATACCTTTGTTTAGTCATTCCCCAATTGATGGGCATCCCTTTCATTTCTAATTCTTAGCCACCACAAAAAGTTGCTATAAATATTTTTGTACAAATAGGTCTTTTTCTCTTTTTGAGGATGCGTTTGGGATCTAAACCTAGCAGTGGTATTGCTGGATCAAAGGGTATGCACAGTGGAAAGGATATTTTTAATATCTTATTCTCATATGGCATCACCTTACATATTTAGGTATATCATTTGCCTGAATTTGGTTTTGGTCATTGACTGATGTTCGTAAGGAGCTGTATAGAAGGTTGCTTTGTAAAGTTCCCCATTTGAAGTGATATGTGTATTATGTTTGAGTATATGAAGAGATTATTTATGTAAATGTAAGAAATGTGGTTTTAAATTTTTAGTTAAGGGCATACATGTTCTAATAATACTTCTCCTATGGAAATGTTTAACTTACTCTGGATTATTATTCTTTATTTTGCTTTGTTCTTTATATAAATTTTTTTCTTTTTAATTTTCTTGAAAGTCTTATAAGGAATATTTTGTTTTGATGTATTATTCAAAGGATTACATTTTTGCTAATTATTGATCTTTTATATATAATTGAACTGAAAATATTAAATATTAAGACTGAAAAATAAAAATCAGTTATCTTAAATTCATCATGATGTTTAATTTTATTTGCATGTAGGATTTGGCTTTTTTATATGAATATTTATGTGGTAAATGTTTTTTATTTGGTGGTGATCTCATTGTTGTGGGTGTCCCTCACCATACATAGTGCAGCTCCTGAATCTTGTCTGTCTACGGGCTTCCATAGAACATATAGTCAGTGTTCTAGATACCTTCTTGTCCCTCTTTTAGGATCTCAAAAGTACTATTGTAGCAATCAGGTTGTCCATCTTTTGCATCTTTTTCTCATTATATGACCAGATCATCTCCTTTTCTGGTGATATATCTCCTTGAGTATAATTGATTTTGTTTTTAGTGAAATTGGAAATACAAGTTGAAGTTCATGCTAATGGATTATGATATTAAAATTGCTACATCTTTAATCTAATTTTTTTTATAGAAACCAGTGTCCATCGTACTCATTACCTCCCTGGTGCCTTTGCTCTTGCAGTGCAGTCCCACCTGCCTAGGATGCTTTCCTCTAGCCACTTACTATCCAAATTCTGCTAGTCTTTCAAGATCCAACTACCTTCCATGATTTGCTTCCAACTTACCTCTCTAGTTTTATTTGATAATATTCTTCTTCATTCATTCTATGTTCTAAGCAAATTCCCTGCATTCAATATTCCTTAGCTTATCTTTGTGTATTCACATATACCATTAGTCCTGCCTGAATTGTATACCCTCCTCATTTTTTGCCTTTCAGAACCTTCCTTCAAGGCTCAGCGTAAGTTCTTTCTCTGTGAAGCCATCCTTGACCCACCTCCCTGAAGAAAGTAGAGGGAACCCCTTATTTTTATTTTTGTATTCTTAGGACCTTACACCTTGGTATTTGATTATATTCAGTTTAGCAATTTATTGGAAACTTGTATTCTTCTTTATACTTCTGATTGTTTTATGTACTTCAGTATTGTCTCCTCAACTAGATGACAAAGTACTTAAAGTCATGAGCCAGATCATACCTTTATATATGTCATAAAACTTAGCCTTAATTTTATATGAATACTAGGCAAATACTTGTTTAACTTAATTGAAAAGGGGTAGTGTAGTTGCAAACAAAACTAATTGAGAAGTATTCTGTTGAAGATAATGTTTAGCAGTTTTGAAACTATAGATCTAAAAAAGGATATATAGGGGCAGCTAGGTGGCGCAGTGGATAGAGCACTGGCCCTGGATTCAGGAGTACCTGAGTTCAAATTCGGCTTCAGACACCTGACACTTAGTAGCTATGTGACCCTGGGCAAGTCACTTAACCCCAATTGCCTCGCCAAAAAAGAAAAAATAAAAAGGATATATATAGATACTCCTCAATTTTTAAAACACCCAGTTCATGTATGGACTGTATAAATGAATGGCCTGGTGAGTTCTATTTTTCCCGTGATCCCAGACATTGAAAGGAATTAGTAACTTTAACCATAGAGTTTTACTGGGGAGAAGATAAATAACATGTTCACAGTGCCTTCCCACTATGGACTGAGAAAGCAATATGGCATGAAAGAAAGAACATTAAATTTGGAATCAGAAAAGATCTAGTTTTGATTCCAGGCTTAGACACTTACTAGCTGTAGGACAATGGGCAAAGATTCAAAGAGCCATTTACTTATTAGAGGGGGAAGAGAGAAACTCCCCATTCCCACCCTTTGTTTACACACAGTAGTCACCCTTAACAAATGTGTTTCAATCTGGACTGCCTCAAACTCTCAGACCACATCATCTGATTCCAGGCTTAGCTATTTAAAGGCCTCCAGGAGTTTGGCCAGGTTTCATAATTACTTCAATTCAGTGGAAAAAGATGTTCACATTTCTGTGAAAAGACAGCAAGGATGTTAACATTTTAAAACATTAACTCCTTATTATCTGTGATTACATCAGCTGATGGAGGGAGCTGAAATAATTTAGGCTAACAGCAACTACCCTTCTATATAGAGAAGCATGGAAAGACTTATTGTATGTGAACTTAAAGTGAAGTAAGAAGAATTGGGAAAATAATATGCATAGTGATGACAACATAAAAAGAAAGAACGGCAACAATTGAAACTGCACACTGACCTTTTTTGAGGTAACAAAGAACTAGAAACAAAGTAGATGCCTATTGATTATGGAATGATTAAACAAATTATGGTACATGAATTTAATGGAATATTATGTGCTGTAAGAAATGACAAATATGATGAATACAGAGAAGCATAGAAGACTTAAGGAACTAATCCAGAATGAGGTAAGCAGAGCCCAGAAAACTATATACAGAATGTCTACAATTTAAATGCAAAGAATAGTAACTACAAATTAGTTGAAAAATGAATGTTTTAGAATTACTAAGAACTAGCATCACTCCCTCCCCCCCAAAAAAAGGTGTAAAAGTACCTATTCCAACTGCTTTGCAGAGGTGGAAGGTGGATGGGTATGGAACATTGCCTATATTTTCAGACTTTTTCAGTGTATTGATTGGTTTCAATGTATTGATTTTCCCCCTCTTTTTCTTTTCTTTCTATCTTTCTTTTTTGGGGGGGGGGAGGGAGGGGGGCAATGAGGGTTAATTGACTTGCCCAGGGTTACACAGCTAGTAAGTGTCAAGTATCTGAGGTCGGATTTGAACTCAGGTCCTCCTGAATCTAGGGCAGGTGCTTTATGCATTGTGCCACCTAGCTGCCCCACCTTTTTCTTTAAAAAAAATTCTTCGTTATATGAAATAGCTCTTTAGAAAGGAGGCAGAAAATTACTGCCAAGAGAAATTTAAGCAATGTAAAAACAAAAGATATCAACAAAAGTTTATTTTAAAAGATACTGTGAAATTTAAATGATCAAACTTTACCCCAAAGAAAAAGTATAAGAAGATACCTCCCTCCCTTCTTTATAGAAATAGTTTCTGGTTGTGGAATATGATAGGTAATATCAGAATTTTTCAATATGTTGGTTAGTTTTGCTAAACTGTTCTCTTTGTTATCATTTATTATTAAGGATGGTTCTTTAGGAGGGAGAAAGAGGTTTGAAAATATGACTGATATAAAAACAAGTTACCCATAAAAAATTTTTTTAAAGAAAGTATACTTTGAAATTTCTTAATGTTTTACATTTGATGAAGTGTTTTAAGACGTGTAAGGCAAATGTGTGATTACATGTTCTTATTGACTTCCATTATATTTGTAACTAATAATTAATACATAATAAAGATATAATATTAACTTTAATACAGATTTACACTTAAACATTTGAGAAGTCTAAAAATGTTAATGACAAGTATGTAATTATTTATAATTGATAAGTATTTGCATAAATGGGAATAATATTTGATATAATCTCACTTTGTAGGATTCTTCACAGCAATTTTCATACTCAAATTTACTTAGTTAAGCCTCTATTTGGAAAGGGATTCTTTTACTTCATATTTTCTACTAAAATGTTTTAAAGTTGTTTCTAAATTAGCTCTTTGTCAATCATTCCTCTTATAATTTATGTAAATTTTTTGGACAAAAACGCCGCATTAGGATCTTGAAGTAAACCCCACATGGAAATAGCTATTTTCGTATTTGCATTGCTTCTGTATTCCAGATTTACTTTTCAGACTCAGTTTATGGATGTTTGTTTCATCTTAAGAGTCTTGGTTTTTAAAGCTTTTAAAACTTTTCTATTTTCCTATTTCTTCATACTTCCCAATTGTATACAATTATTAAAAATAGGAGCGGATATAAAATCTATATGAATTTTTAAAAAACAGAGAACTAATAATGTAAATGAACACTGATTATTTTAAACACAGTATTTAGATAAACACTTGATTTCTTTTTCTTTATAGTATTGGTTTTCCGACCAATAAGAAAACAGCTTTTTATTCATGTTTAATTTTAACCAATCCCCAGTGGTTATCCACATCATTTTTTTTTTTTAATTTTGTGGGGCAATGAGGGTTAAGTGATTTGCCCAGGGTCACACAGCTAGAAAGTGTCAAGTGTCTGAGACTGGACTTGAACTCGGGTCTGCCTGAATCCAGGGCCAATGCTTTCTCCACTGTGCCACCTAGCTGCCCCCTATCCACCTCATTTTAATATATACATCATGTGAGAAGCTTGAAGACATCAGAGTGGATAGGTTTGCCTTGGGTGCTTATTCCCCATTACAACTTTTTTTTTCTGCAGGACCCCTTGGACTTTCTATAGTACGTAATTTGAGAAACAGCTCCAATTGTTAATGTTAAACAGTTTAGGTTTACACTATTTCTCTCAGTTATGTTTGTATAATTGAAAGGGGGGGGCTTGTTACATGCCTTCTAACTCTAAAATTCTTTTGTTTTTATAGTTCTTTGAGTGAACTATATACTCTTTTTTTGGGGGGGGGGTGAGGCAATTGGGGTTAAGTGACTTGCCTAGGGTCACCAGCTAGTTAAGTGTTAAGTGTCTGAGACAGGATTTGAACTCAGGTCCTCCTGACTCCAGGGCCCATGCTTTATCCACTGTGCCACCTAGCTGCCCCGAACTATATACTCTTGACTGTGTGGTCAAAAGAAGTTTCTTGATAAAAACAATACAGAGATTGTATAGAGTTGTAGTTTACCAGTGATTCAGGTAAATACCACCTACTTGAGCAAAATCTCTGACTCTTCTTTTGTTGTAACTGTTGTTTCCACAGTGTATCAGTAGGTCAGAGTTGTACTGAAATACTGTGAAGCTGTGCTTTATTTGAAGGATCATAGGTCTGCAACATATAAGACAGTTTCTGATTAGGCAAATATTACTATTTAAATAGGATTTGGCTTTTTTAGGATAGTCAGCATAAGAAAAAGTAGGGAAGTTGATAAATAACTTGTATAAGATGATTCCTTATAGGTGACATGGTAGACAGAGCTCTGGACCCAGAGTCAGGAATACCTGAGTTCAAATCCAGGCTCAGACAAATACTAGCTGTGTGACCGAGGGCAAGTCATGTAACTTCTGTCTGCCTCAGTTTCTTCTGCTGTAAAATAAGAATAATGACAGCATCACAAATGCCTTCCTGGGCAGTTGTGAGGATCAAATGAGATAACAATTGGTAAAGTTCTTAGCATACTGACTGCCTAGCACATAGAGGGTACTTAATAAATGCTTGTTCTCTTCTGTCCACATAGAGCATTAGCCAGCCACATTTGTCAGTAGACAATTCAGATGAACAAAAAATTGTAAACCTCTTTTCTGGTTTTAATATTAATTTACATTTCACCTGAAATTTTCCTTACAAAAATTATTTTGCATCTTCAGGGCATAGTAAAACACCATTAGAAAACATCAAGTGAAGGGCAGCTAGATGGCGCAGTGGATAAAGCACCGGCCCTGGATTCAGGAGGACCTGAGTTCAAATCCGGCCTCAGACACTTGACACCTACTAGCTGTGTGACCCTGGGCAAGTCACTTAACCCCCATTGTCCCACAAAACAAACAAACAAAAAGAATGATGATACCAAAGGGAAATTAGAAAAGGAAGGAATAGTTTACTTGTCAGATCTATGGAGAGAGGAAGAATTTATGACCAAAGATGAGATAGAGAACATGATGAAATGCAAAATGGATCATTTTGATTACATTAAATTAAAAAGGGGTTGCACAAACAAAATCAATGCAACCAAGATAAGAAGGAAAGCAGAAAGCTAGCTAGGGAACAATTTTTATAGCCAGTGTTTCTGATAAAGGCCTCTTTTCTCAAATATATAGAGAACTGAATCAAATTTATAAGAATACAAGTCGTTCTCCAATTGAGAAATGATCAAAGAATATGAACAGGCAGTTTTCAGATGAAGAAATTAATGCTATCTATAGCCATATAAAAAAAATATTCTCAATCACTACTACTTAGAAAAATGCAAATTAAAGCTACTCTCAGGTACCACCTCACACCTACCCAATTGACTAATATGACAAAAAAGGAAAATGATAAATGTTGGAAATATGGGAAAATTAAAACACTTTTGTACTGTTGGTGGAGTTGTGAACTGATCTAACCATTCTGGAGAACAATTTGGAACCATGCCCAAAAGGCTATAAAACTGTGCATACTTTTTTTTTTTAAAGTGAGGCATTTGGGGTTCGGTGACTTGCCCAGGGTCACACAGCTAGTAAGTGTTAATTGTCTGAGGCCATATTTGAACTCAGGTACTCCTGATTCCAGGGCAGGGGCTCTATCCACTGCGCCGCCTAGCTGCCCCAAAACTGTGCATACTTTTGACCCAGTGATACCACTACTAGGTCTGTAACCTAAAGAGATCATTTAAAAAAGGAGAAAGGACCCACATATACAAAAGTATTTATAGCTGCTCTTTTTGTGGTGGCAAATAATTGGAAATTGAGGAATGGCTAAACAAGTTGTGGTATAGGAATGTAATGGAATACTATTGTGCTTTGAGAAATGATGAGCAGGTGGATTTCAGAAAAACCTGGAAAGAATTACATGAATTGATGCTGAGTGAAATGAGCAGAACCAAGAGAACATTGTACACAGTATCAGCAATATTGTGTGATGATCAACTGTGATAGACTTAGCCCTTCTCAGCAATACAATGATCTAGGACAGTGCCAAAAGACTCATGATGGAAAATGCTCTCCACATCCAGAGAAAGGAACTGTTGAGTCAGAATGCAGTCTGAAGCATACTATTTTCTTTTCTTTCTTTCTTTTTTTTTTTTAGTGAGGCAATTGGGGTTAAGTGACTTGCCCAGGGTCACACAGCTAGTAAGTGTTAAGTGTCTGAGGCTGGATTTGAACTCAGGTACTCCTGACTCCAGGGCTGGCGCTCTATCTACTGCGCCACCTAGCTGCCCCTGAAGCATACTATTTTCACTTTTGTTGTTGTTGTTGTTTCTTTTTTGTTTTTTTCCTTTTGTTTTGATTCTTCTCTCACAACATGACTAATGTGGAAATACATTAATATGATTGTAATATATAACCATATCAGATTGCTTGCTGACTTTGGAATGGGGGAGGGAGAAGAGGGTGGGAGAAAAACTTGGAACTCAAAATCTTACAAAAATGAATGTTGGGGGCAGCTAGATGGCGCAGTGGTTAAAGCGCTGGCCCTGGATTCTGGAGTACCTGAGTTCAGATCCAGCCTCAGACACTTGACACATGCTAGTTGTGTGACCCTGGGCAAGTCACTTAACCCCTACTGCCTGCAAAAAAAAAAAAAATGAATGTTGAAAACTGTCTTCACATGTAATTGGAAAAAAATACTATTAAAAAAAAAAGATGGCTCCCTTTCAAAAGGACTGCAGGAGGCTTAGGAAGAAAGAGCAAAATTAAGAGTCAATACAGACTTTAAATAAATTGAATGGTGTTTCCAATAAAGAATTTAAAAATAGAATTGGCTAAGGAAAAACTGGAATACTTCTAATCTGCTCTAGGATAATTGATAGCTGACTTTCCATAATAAAGTAAAATATATTTAGTTATTTTATTCCTTTTTTAATGCCTGATAAATTTCACTTATAATTTTGACAAAATAGGGGTTGGGGGGTTCCACATGGTCTAAGGAGCCTTCGTCTTAAAAAAAAATAGGCAAAAAAAATATTTTAACCATTGTTTGAATTTTGTCATCAACTGCAGCTCTGACTACTGTTTTCCAATTAGCATTCCTTCATTTTTTTACAGGTGACATACTAGAATTCCATGGTCCAGAAGGAACAGGAAAAACAGAAATGCTCTATCATCTGACTGCAAGATGTATCCTTCCAAAATCAGAAGGTGGATTAGAAGTTGAAGTCTTATTTATTGACACAGACTACCACTTTGATATGCTTCGACTAGTTACAATTCTTGAACATAGACTGTCCCAAAGCACAGAAGACATAATAAAACACTGTCTTGGAAGATTTTTTCTTGTGAATTGCAGCAGCAGTAACCAGTTACTTATCACCCTTTACTCACTGGAAACTATGTTTTGTAGCCACCCATCCCTCTGCCTTTTCATTTTAGATAGTTTATCAGCCTTCTATTGGATAGACCGGGTCAATGGAGGAGAAAGCCTTAACTTGCAAGAGGTTACTCTGAAGAAATGTTCTAAGTTCATGGAGAAACTTGTAAAAGAATATCACTTGGTTCTCTTTGCAACAACACAAACTATAATGCAAAAAAGTTCAAATTCAACAGAAAGATCATCTTCCTTAAAACTTTCTTGTGAAGAAGTAGACATAGATTATAGACCCTATCTTTGTAAGTCATGGCAACAAATGGTAAACCATAGAATATTTTTTTCCAGACATGATAATTCTGAAAGTAGCAACCAAATGTTTTCAATAGTGTCATGTCATCTAAAAAGCAACAATCTAATAAAGCGTTTATTTAGTATTAGAGAAAGTGGGGTTCATTTTTGTTAATCTATATCAGAAATACCCTACATCAAGTGTTGAGTTTTCAAGGTGTCTAAAAATTTCTTTCCCTTGATGATAATGCTTTGATGATATATCAGCATTTCTGAATTTTAAAGACTAAAAAGGTTAAGATAGGGGCAGCTAGGTGGCGCAGTGGATAGAGCACTGGCCCTGGAGTCAGGAGGACCTGGGTTCAGATCTGGCCTCAGACACTTGACACTTACTAGCTGTGTGACCCTGGGCATGTCACTTAACCCCAATTGCCTCACCAAAAAAAAAAAAAAAAAAGGTTAACATATCAATATTTCCTATATAAATTACAGTGTTTCTTAAATAAGAATGATGAGTTTCAGGTGTAAGGAAATACATTTTCTGTTCTTAGGTCATCATGAGCTAAATAATTTAATATCATTGCTTTGATTTTGAATAAAACCTATGCAAAAGATAAGTATATTTCAGTTTAAATAAAAGAGGATTTTATAAATTTGTTTCGTATCTTTGGATGCTTAAGTGATCATAATCTTAAACTCAGTTGCAATCCTAATTTTTTAAGAAAAGTGTAAATATAAAACATTGAAATGAAACCATTTGTATTTATGTACATTTAAATAGCATTGTTATGTAAAGGCTGAAATTAATCAGCTACCTACTTGCTTTGTGTTGCTTAGAATACCATACAGATAAAGGGATGCTTAAAATACATATAGATAAAGTAGGTGCTTAATTGGCAGAGTACATAAGTGGAGCATAGATTCAGGTCCATGCCATACTGTGTAATTTCTTTTTTAACTACATATACTATAACAGTAGTTATAAAATTTACCACATATGACATTTACTTTTGAAGTTGTTACTGCTGTCTGTAGGTTAACAATAAGTACAGCTTTTGGCCTAATTCTAAAATAATATATACTACTGGTGGGGGCAGCTATGTGGCGCAGTGGATAAAGCACCAGCCTTGGATTCAGGAGGACCTGAGTTCAAATGTGACCTCAGACCCTTGACACTTACCAGCTGTGTGACCCTGGGCAAGACACTTAACCCTCATTGCCCTGCATGGTGGGGGGGAGGGAATTTTTATATAGATACACACACATAACTTGTGTTTCCTACAATCTATAGACTAACCAGACTAGCCTGAACTCTGGTGCTCTTTTTGGGTAACTGAACTGCTTATTTTGGTCTATGTGTGATAAGTAGGGTGAGAATTGTGAATTGGAACAGACCTGGACCATCCCTTAGCAATAAGATCAGACCCAGAGGCTTTGTTTTACCTTTAGCTTTTGTACTATTATAATATTGATGCAAAAAAAGTTTTTATGTTGTCAAAGCCTTATGCCCATTCTTTTCTCCACAGTGAGCAAGTTAGACATCTAATAGGGGTGCAGGAAAGCTTCACTATTAGGAAAGCAACTAGTATAAACATATTTAAAAGCCACTTATTTATGTCAATACATACAAGAAAAATCCCTTGACAAAATATAGCAGTTATATATGTTAACCCTAAAAAACATTGGCATATAGGGGCATGTCTTTAACAGATGTATATATCTAAAAGCAAGAGCCAGTATGTGCAAAAGTTAAATACAAGAATCTTGAAATGAGTACAAGGGCAAATAAGGTGGTTGGGTTTTTTCCTTTAATAAATTTATTATTTATTTTTAGTATTCTTTTTAACTTTGGCATTCCAAATTCTCTCTCCACATCTCTCCCACCCACTATGA
This sequence comes from Dromiciops gliroides, assembly GCF_019393635.1. NCBI lineage: Eukaryota > Metazoa > Chordata > Mammalia > Microbiotheria > Microbiotheriidae > Dromiciops > Dromiciops gliroides. The sequence goes on from NC_057865.1 coordinate 90,922,085, forward strand.
AAGCAAGCAAATGGTATCAAGTATACAGGTGAAATCATGCAAACATTTCCATACTAGCCATACCACAAAAAAAAAAAAGTGGGAAAATTTTTTTCAATTTGCACTCAGAGTTCATCAGTTTTCTCTCTGGAGGTAGATGGAATTTTTTCATTGTGAGTTCTTTGGAATTGTCTTGGATCATTGTATTGCTCAGAGTAACCAAGTCTTTTACAGTTGATCATTGCAACATTGCTGTTACTATGCATAATGATCTCTTACCACTGTTGTAGCCACCTCCAAGGCCTACTGCTGGTGCTGCCAAGCTAGTGCCCACCCTGGGGTCACAGACCTCTCCCGATAACCCCTCCTTTGTTGTCTTAGCCAGGAAAAATATCTCATTCTGATCTCTTGTTGGATCTGCTACTCCAAAATTTCATTTGACGAGTTATTTTTAAATTGTTTGGAGGGGAATGTTGGGAGAATTCAGCTGAATTGCTTTTTGTATTCTACCTATAAAGTTGTTTATTGATATAGTTCTTGAATAGATAGCTATAGTAGTAGCAGGACAGGAGAGAGAAATGAAAAGCATAAACACTGGTTAAAAACAAAACAAACCTATAAGACAATATTATGGTTTTCTTAAGAAACTCCAGAGCATCAGCAAAGAAACTAATTGAGACAATAGTCTCACTAAAGTAACAGGCTATGAAATCACAAGAATCATCATTTCTGCATAGCACTAATGAAACCCACTAGAAGGACATCATCCAAAATATCTACAAAATGCATGAGTTAACCTAAACTAATATTGCACGTTGAAGACATAAATACAATTACAAAACATTTTGTGTAAATAAATGAAAAACAACTGGGGGAAATTTCATGGTTCATTTAGGTGTGCTAATGACTACACTATATAAATTAATTTACAAATTTTGTGCTAACTAAATTCGTTTTTAAAAACCTATTTGTAAGATTAAAAGTGCTAGAATTTTTTTTTTTTAGTGAGGCAATTGGGGTTAAGTGACTTGCCCAGGGTCACACAGCTAGTAAGTGTGTTAAGTGTCTGAGGCCGGATTTGAACTCAGGTACTCCTGACTCCAGGGCCGGTACTCTATCCACTGCGCCACCTAGCTGCCCAAAGTGCTAGAATTTTAAGAGTTAATGGGAAAAAGAGAAATGAAACATGTATACCATTACAAAATTTCAAATTATTTAAAATAAATAATCATTCAAAGTAGAGTATGAGTAGAGTTAAGGTTTAAAAATAGTTTAAAAAGTTTAACAATAGAATAGATCAGTAGGACAGACTAGATAAGCAAAATTCAAGGCCTCACACTGGTGTTCAGTAAACCTGAGAAAAAAAACAAGAGAATAATTGTTCAACAAAAACTGGTGGGAAATTGAAAAGCAATTTGTAGAAAGTAAATTTAGATCAGCATCTTATACCATGTAGCACAATGTATGCCAAATGTGCACAAGCCTAAAATTTTAAAGAAAAAATAATCAAAGGATTTGGAGGAAAATGGAAGGCGGAGGTTATTTTTACAACTGTGGTTAAGGGGATAATTCAAAACCAGTTTAGTGATATAAATCACAAAAGGCTAAATAGATTATTTTGATTATATAAAAATAAAAAGCTTTTGCAGAAATATAATGTAGCTAGAATAAGATGAGAAATGATGGAGGAGAGAACAAAAAATCTTTCATCTCAATATCCCTGATAAGAATCTGCTATCCCAGAGATAAAGGGAATTGACTCCCGTATAAGACCAAAAGCCATTCCCCAGTTGATAAGTGGTTAAAGGATGGAGAGAATTTTGAAAATAAGAATCAGCAAACTATCAACAGCCACTTGAAAAATTGCTCCAAATCATTAATAAGAGAAATGCAAATGAATACAGCTCAGGTTTTGCCTCACACTTCTCAAATGCAAAGATAATAAACTGGGAGATTAAGTAACTTGACCAGGGTGACATAGCAAGTATATGTCAGAATCAAGTCCTTCCAACATCAAGTCCATCTCTCTACACTCTTCCACCTACCTTCAATGTTAAGGCTAACCATCTTTTACTGTATAGTGAATCCTATATTATCTAGAAAATATAACAAAAACCAGAATCAGTCAACAAACTTTAAGTTCTTACTACTTGTGAGACATTGTGCTAAGCACTGGAGATAGAAAAAGCAAAAATAAACCCTATCCACCCACCCAAGAAGCTTAGATTCTAATGGGGGAGATAATATATACATGTAGATGGAAAGTAATTTTAGAAAGGAAGGCACTGGTATGTGGGGAACCTGTCAAAAGCCTCCTATAGAAAATGGCCTTTGAGCTGAGTCTTGAAGGAAACCAGGGATTCTAAAAGTTGGTTGTGAGGAGTGAGAACATTCTAGGCATAGGGACCACCAGTACAAAGGCACAGAGAGGGGAAATTGTTATTTGTCATGTAGGCCAGGATGATGAGAGAGAGAGAGTGAGTTAATTCAGACATTTAATGCCCCTAACTCTGACCAAATCACTTAGCCTGTCTGCATCAGTTTATTCAGCTATAAAATGGAAATCATAACAGTACTTGATGCGAGGATAAAATGAGATATTTGCAAAGTTCTTTGCAAACCTTAAAGACACACACTCTTCATCATCATCATCATCCTCCTCTGTCCTCTGAGATCCATCCTTGTTCATTTTTAGAGACTCAGCCTAGTTAGGTACTCGGTAGTGAATCTTTTAGAAGTAACATTTCTCAGAGACCATCAGGGAAGCAGTAGTAGCTGCTAAGATGAAATCAGGGGGCAGCTAGGTGGCGCAGTGGATAGAGCAGCGGCCCTGGAGTCAGGAGGAGCTGAGTTCAAATCCGGCCTCAGACACTTAACACTTACTAGCTGTGTGACCCTGGGCAAGTCACTTAACCCCAATTGCCTCACTAAGGGAAAAAAAAGAGAGAAAAAGATGAAATCAGAAATCCTTGAAGAAGAGGAAATATTCAAGCAAGGATTACCCACATGGCCTAGTAAAAAGAATGGGTGGGAGTAAGAAGACCTGGGTTCTAGTCCCAGTTCTATCTCGTTTGTAAAACAGAAAATACTTGCCTTGCCTCACAGAGTGTTTAAAGATAAAATGAGCTTGGGAAGTCATGTATTTGTCTTTTGTATGTATCCCATTCGTTAAAATGAATTTGGGTTTTATTTTAAATATAGTTAAACTGCATTCAAATTATGCTGTTATAATTTAGAAAAGGGTCTAACTAAAGCTTACCTTTGTTTATTAAAGGCTTCCTTCATTATACAGATTAAGTTATAAAGAGAGAATATTTAAACTGTTAGAGCTAACAACCTGCCTTTGGTTTCATTTATTGATAAACAATTGATATGGTAGTTCCATAGCACATAATTTCAGAGTTGAGAAGGATTCTGAAGTCTAATCCCAACCACTCCCAAAAAAGGAAATTCCCTCTGCTGTATCCTCAATAGTGTGTGTCCCACAGGACTAGCTCTTGGATCCTGTTCTCTTTTACAGTACACATTATTCCTCCAACATCATGCTCCAGGATGCTCATCATCAGAAAGCTCGTCATCAGATGTTGAAAACTATCTTTACATGTAATTGGAAAAAAGGGGGAAAAATTGTTTTTAAATGTTATCAAGACAACATATTTTTTAAAATAAAATTTTTAAAAGAAGCAATTTTTTAAAAATCTCGTCATCATTGAGCTTGCTTTGGCTTTGGCATTACCTGCTCAGTAACCTCAATCGTCTCTTTCTTCTGATTGGAGGGCAGGAGGGCAGAATAAAAAACTCACTCCAACACCTCCAGAAGTTCCAGCCAGCTTTTCATTTCCTACCAGCTGCTCTGCTTGGTTTCAATTCCACAAACAGCCAGTACCCTCTGCCTGTTCTTGAGTGCAAGGACTACCTTTTTCCCCCAGTACTTGACATAGTACCTGGCACATGATAGGTGCTTAATAAATATTTAATGGCTATTAACTATTTAAATTTGTGGTCTTATTCCCACCCATAGATCCCATGATCATTCCTTTGCTTATGATTCTCAAATCTATTCATCCACCTAACCTCCCTGCTCATTTCCAGAAGTGTCTCCATCAGCCTATTAGATACCTCAAAATAAATGACCAGTAGATAATCTTAAATATAGGTGGCGCGGGGAATAGAGTGCTAGACCTAGAATCAAGGCAACTCACCCTCCTGAGTCCAGATTTGGCCTCAGACACTTAGAAGCTGCCGGCAAGTCACTTAATCCTGTTTGCCTCAGTGTCTTCATCTGTAAAATGAGCTGGAGGAGGAAATGGTGAACCACCCCAGTATTTTTACCAAGAAAACCCTAAAAGGGGTCATGAAAACTCAGACATAACTGAAAATGACTAAAGAACCACAGGAGTCATAAAATGCATTATATACAAAACTGAACTCATGATCTTGTCCCCCAACCCTCCCCTCCCTAATTTCCCTAGTGCCACGGAGTCACTGAGGCTGACAACCTAATGTCACCCTTGACTCCTCTCCCATCCCTCACATCCAATCTGCTGCCAAGCCTTGTCAGATTTACTGTATGATAGCTCTCACATATTACCCCCTTTTTCTATACTGACACCATCCTGCTGTGGGCCCTCCTCACCACATACCTGAACTTTCACAATAACCTGCTGATTGGTCTCCCTGCCCCACATCCCACCCCAGTGTATTCTCTATCCAGCTGTCAAAGGGATAGTCCTGAAGTACAGGTCTGAAAACATCCTCCCCTTGCTCAATAAACTTCAGTGTCTCCCTATCACCTTCAGTATCAAATATACAATCTTTTGTTTGGCATTCAAAGCCCTACGTAACTTGCCCCCTCCTGTACAGTCTTCTTACATCTTATTCCTACCACATTCTTTGTGACCCAGTGACACTGGCCTCTTTGACGCTCCTTGAACAAGACATTCCATTTCTAGTCGCCAGGCATTGTCTCTGACTGTGCCCCCATGCCTGGAATACTATCCCTCTTCATCTCCATCTCCTGGCTACTTTCAAGTCCTAGCTAAAATCCCATCTTCTGCAAGAAGACTCCCTATCCTCCTTATTTCTTGTTCCTTCCTTATTATTTTCAGCTTGTCTCCCATATATAGCTTGTTGTTACAGATTTGTTTGCGTCTTGTCTCCCCCCTCAGCCCTAGACTTTACACTCCGCAAGATCAGAGACTGATTTGCCTTTCTTTGTATCCCTAGTGCACAGCTCAGTAATTAACACATAGTAGGCACTTAATAAATATTTGTGCTTGAAAGACATCAAGATATCTATCATCTCTGGGGCAACTAGGTGGCGCAGTGGATAGAGCACCGGTCCTGGAGTCAGGAGGACCTGAGTTCAAATCCGGCCTCAGACACTTAACACTTACTAGCTGTGTGACCCTGGGCAAGTCACTTAACCCCAATTGCCTCACTTAAAAAAAAAAAAAAGACATCTATCATCTATCAAACCCCATTTCTTCCTGGGGCAGCCCTTTCCATTTTCACATACCTCTAACTGTGTGTGGAGGTATGTTTTTAAACTAGACTTTGGGTTTTAATCAGTGTCAGCAACAGCAGGTAAGGAACTTTATCTACTAAAGCCAATTGGTGCCTGCTCTGCAACTTAAAATCATGTAGGTGGCACAATGGCAAGTGTGGGACATGAAGTCAAGAAGACCTGAGTTCTAGTCCTGCCTCAGATGCTTACCAGCTGTGTGGCCTTGGACAAGTCATTTAATCTCCTCTGTGCCTTAGTTTCCTCATCTGTAAAATGGTCATAGTACTAGCACCTATTTCACAGAGGCAGCTAGGTGGTATAGTAGATAGAGCATTGGTCCTGTAGTCAGGAGGACCTGAGTTCCAATCTGCCTTCAGACTACTAGTTGTATGACCATGAGCAAGTCACTTAACCTCTCTGTGCTTCAGTTTCCTCATCTGTAAAAAGAGCACTGTTAAGGGCTAAAATTCTAGCTAGTCTGTCTAAAATATCTAATGAGTGGTCGCCAATAAATTATAAGCTTTAGCAAGAGTTAGACTTTTAAGCATTTATTAAGGAGAATAAGAATTTGGTAAAGAGAGAGAAAAAGGCCTAGATTCCTATCTATTAAAGGGAGAGCACATTTCTAGCTCCCTTCTCCGCCAGAGTCCTCAGGAAAAAAGACCGAGACTGAGCGCCAGTCTCTTCCTTCCTCCTCCCACTAGTCTGCGTCACTTCCTGACTCCTGGTCTTGCCCTCAAAGACCTTCCCTTCATGGGCAGAACTCTTCTACAGTAAGTATCCAGCAGGTGGCGTCATTCCAATCGTTACAGTCCCCCCTGTTGTTCCTCAAGAAACAAAATGTTTCCTTGACGGAACAGTAAAAAGAATATAATAACTATTGCTAACTAATAATATGTGAACAACAATATAGAAAAGGAAGAGAGGAAAGTTTTGTCCAGAGGGGCGATTTTTTGTCCTCATGAACTGACGCTTTGACATTAGTCTTGCAAAGGGAGGGCCTCTGCAGAGAATACATGTTACAGATGGTGTATATTATAACAGAAAGAGAAAAAACAACAAAAACAACAAAAACAACAAATCAAAACTGTTCATTTAAAGTCTCTGAAAGTCTTTTCTCAGATGTCCTCTAGGTGTAGTCGTAGAATGGAAGTCTTTTCAGGGGTTGATGTGTGGATGCTGGTAATCAGCCAGGAAATTTCCTACAAAATTGAGCTTAACACAACTTTAAAATAGCTTTGTCAATAATCAAATCCAACAATGAAAGTTCTCAAAAACATGTCTAAGGGAATTCAGAATCTTAGTTGTTACACATGAAACATATAATAAAACAAAAATTGAACCATTCTTTAAAATTATAATATTACTATAGTCCCCCCTTATGGAGGGTAATTGAGAAGACAATTGCTGCAATATTAATTAATAAAAATAATTTTTATCTTTGTTTTATCACTTTTTGCATCATCTGCCTAATTATCCTCATGCCATTATGAGAAATTAAAAAATCTAATATAATTGGTAACAGGTGTCAAGGCCAAATTCAACACTGTATTTATCATGACACCTGAGATAATTATGGGGGTTACCATAAAAGAACAGAGAAATGATGGGATATGAACATTCCCACACTTGAGCAATATATACTGTCCATGCAGTATGCCAGGCTTAAAATAGGTGGATGGAATACATGTCCATGCCACCAAACATATTGGAGGAAACTGAGTCAGACTTAATCAGATGCATGGGATTGAAATGGTCCATGGCATCAGGCATATAGGAGGGAGCATAGAAGCCAGGTGTAGAAGTGAGATGGGTGGGATCAATACTTCCAGCCATCTGTACAATATTGTGGGGAAAAATAAAATAAAATATTAAACCAAGAGAATCCAACCTCAACATTAGTCAAAAGCCGTTCCCTCGGCCATACCTTGACTTCATGCGAGTCTCCCCTCATGTGACAGTTCAGTGTCTGCTCTTGCATGTATTCCTCTTGTGATTGGATGGCATCTTGGCCAACTGGCATCTGATAACTCAGAATAAAGGCAATTAATGTCTTAAATGATAAGTTCCCATAATCCAAGTCTCATATGGATTTAAAAATTGAGGATAATAAATGATTGCAAAAAATGTGAATACATCTTGACTCAGAATATAATATATAATTATGCAACAATTTCAAATAATACCCCTTTTTTAACTTAGTATACAATTACTTTTTTGAAAAATCTGAACATATTTAAATACAAGTTAAAGCACAACACAATCTCAAAGACAACTTTTACAAATGTTCCTCTCTTTTTTTTTTTTTTTTTGGAATATGCTTATCAAAAATAATACTTCTAGAATCAATTTACACTTGCCATGGCAAACAATTTGCCAGGGAAATGCTTTAAAGAGTTTGATCAAATAATCAGTTGAGAAAAAATAGGAAAAACAAATAACTCAGAATATGGGAGCACAATACTCCTAGAATTAACATTGTATTATGAAATCAAAACCATGTTTCAAAATTAGATAGATGAATGAACAGAAGAAAATACACGTGGAATAATAAAAGACAATGAAATTCAAACTAGGGAAATCTAAATGAATATGAACTTAATATTAATAAGAGTATTACAAAATATAAACTTGATCGCATGACTATAAAAAGCTTTTACAAATATTCTCCTTGTTTTAGAAACTAAGTATAAGACACAATCTCAAAAGCATTAAAATCTCTATGAAAATAAACCTATACCATTAATTCCAAAATGTATATGTAATAGCATAGAAATCCTATGTAACCTCTGAACTGACATTAATAATCTGAGTGAATTCAGAACACTCTTGATTCCGATATCTAAAATCCCCAATACTCATATCAATACCTTGCTGCTTACTTCTACATTTCTGTACAATATATACCCTTCCATGGCAAAAGAAGCAGAGTCTTGAACTATGTTGATGATTGTCATTCTTATTCAGCTTAAGTTTTTCTTCTTTAACCCCTCTACATTGTCTGTCGGGCTTTTCACCATACAAATGCTTTATAAGATTACTAATGAAAGACAAAAGCAGGTTAGCAAAATTATGAACAAAACGAGCATATCTGGAATTTAAAGAGTTTTCTAAGATTGTCTCAAAAGCACAGCCAGGCCAGGGAAGGGCTGAGCCTGAAGCTGCAAATGCAGGTAGAAAAAGTTGAGCATGCGCATCAGATCTCTGGACTTCCCAGGCAGGGGAAGCTATGGGCTTGGCCATAGGAGGAGTAGAGGGTGGGGTCTGGGGAGGAGGGGAGGGACCAGCGCAATTTGAATCCGACTTGATTTTGAACTCAGGCCTGGATTCCTCTTCCCCCACTTTGCCTCCAGGTGCTAGGGGATTAAAAGCTTGGGTCATTGCCTCCAGGCATGCAAAATTAGAGCAACAATTAGTGTTAGAACTGGGAAAAGCTGCAGGAATCTCTTCAGGTTTCTCTGAAAAAGCATGGTTGGGAGAGGGAGAGATATTTCCTTGTGTGAGTAAGTTGCTGGCTCTTTTAACAAAAATAAAAAGAAAAATAGAAAATCCACAAAAACAAAGCATTAACATGATCTTATCTCCCATTTGTCTGGTTAAACAGACTAAAATCAAAAATAGGGTAATTAGGGAGTTTAAAAGATCCATTCGAAAAAATTTAAAGGGAAAACACAGCCAGTACGCCAGTACTTAGCAGTTTAAAGGGTAAGGGAAATTTCTTACCCAACCAGAAGATCAGAAGTGAGGTTCAGCTTTCCTCTTTGTGGTCAGCCATCTGTTAAGGGCTAAAATTCTAGCTAGTCTGTCTAAAATATCTAATGAGTGGTCGCCAATAAATTATAAGCTTTAGCAAGAGTTAGACTTTTAAGCATTTATTAAGGAGAATAAGAATTTGGTAAAGAGAGAGAAAAAGGCCTAGATTCCTATCTATTAAAGGGAGAGCACATTTCTAGCTCCCTTCTCCGCCAGAGTCCTCAGGAAAAAAGACCGAGACTGAGCGCCAGTCTCTTCCTTCCTCCTCCCACTAGTCTGCGTCACTTCCTGACTCCTGGTCTTGCCCTCAAAGACCTTCCCTTCATGGGCAGAACTCTTCTACAGTAAGTATCCAGCAGGTGGCGTCATTCCAATCGTTACAGCACCTACCTTCTAGGATGTTTGTGAGGATCAAATAAGATAATTGTTGCAAAGTGCTTAGTACAGTTACCTGGCATGTAGTAAATAGTATATAAATATTATTATCATCACCTAAGGTTACACAGGCAGTATCAGAAGGGGAATTGAACATAGGTCCTCTAAACTCCAAATCCAGTGCTTTTCCCACTGTACCATGTTTAGTTTAATCTAGATTTTTAGTATTTGATTGGACCTTAGAACCCAATCTCCCCATTTTATAGATGAGAAAACTGAGGTACAGAAAGGTAAAGTGATTTGCCCAAAGTCACATGTCTAATAAGTGGCAGAAGTAGGATGGTCAAACAAGCCAAATGCTCTTGCCATGATATCATCTTACTTTAGAGGTAGATCTCCATTAAAAGCTTTTTAAGTAAACTGTGTTTTTCCCAGAGAATGAAAAGAATTACCCTTGAACTTCAACCTTCATCAAACCATTAGAAAGATAATTTTCATTTACAATAAGATTTGCCTAATGAAAAAGAAATAGAATTCCCCAAAGGAATTTTTTTTAAAGCTGCAGTTACATTACTAATCTGCTGTTTTGAAATGAAGAGTTTTTTCATTTCTGTATTACTTTTTTTTTTTTTGCATCAGTTCAAGGTTATGTTACTAGTTTATTTGCACCAGCTGCTTCATATGCACTGGAATTTGGTGTATCACTGTAATTCCTTGGCTGTTTTTAATTTCCATTGGATTGTTTGTAACCTTGATTTGAAATATTAGATTCAAAAGCATATTTAAAAACAACAACAACAGGATGTTCTGGTATTTGTTTGCTTTTAGATTTTTCTTTGGAAAAAATCTGCCCATGACCTAAAGTAACATGAATATAGGGAGCATTTATTTTAAGTAAACTAGTTCTACTGAATATTGAATAAAATGACTGACAAAATGTGATGCTAATTGATTTTTCAACTTTGAACTTCAGGAACTGTCAGACTGGAGTTACACATTGACATCTGCCAAACTGTGATAATGCACCCTAGTTCTGTTAGACCCAGGCAGATGGAAGGGAAAGGGGGTTAAGCTCCCAAACTGAGCATAGTTTTAGGAATTCCCCTCACTTGACAGAAATTCCAGTAATCTAGATGATTGGAGTAGGGGAGGGAGGGAAGAAACAACAGCAACTAGGAGATCCCCAAGAAGCAATTCCATGCTGAGCTGGAACACCTTTCAATACCTGTCATATCCCAGGTCTGGACATTGTGACCTATTCCTAGCCAAAGTTTTCAAAGCCTTATAATTGAGGTTTGTTTTTTCCATCTGAACTTCTCCCTGATCTTGTCATAGAAATCAAGGAAGATAGTAGTCACTTCATAGAAATATTCTTCCTAGCCAGCTTTATTTGCATATTTCCCACTTACTATCTGAATGACCTTGGACAAAATTCTGAGTCTCTGTTCCTGTTTCTACATCTCTACAAAGTGAGGTGGTTAGGCTAAGATGACTTCTTTGGGTTCCTTACATCTCTAAATCTATGATTGCTTCCATAAATCAAAGACCATTTCTGTCATAAAGTTTTATCATTTATAAGGCTGACTTTTCTGTTTTTAGAAATTTAAAATCCATATTCACAAGCAGTATGTTCTGGTATTATTTTGCTTTTTAAATTACATAGTCTCTAAGACTATAAATCACTGAAGAATTGCCAATAAACACTAGAATAGGGAGTTACCTCACTAGGATTCACAGGTACAAAACAAAAAAGATGAGTTTTGGGAAATTATCAGACAATTAAAAATATCTGTGATCATGCACTGGAAGAAAAGGAAAGGGAGAGGTGGAATGCAGTTAAGTAGCTCACATAAAAGAAACAAGAAAGAGTTTATGGAGTGGAGGGGAAGATGGGGAAGGAGTGGGGGAGTGAGTGAGCTTTATTCTCATCAGAATTGGCATAAAGAGGGAATAACATACACACTCAAGTGGGTATAGTAATATATCTTGCCCTGTGGTAAAGTGGGAGGGGAAGGGGACAAGGGGTAGAGGTGAAGGAAGGGAGAACAGATTGGAGGAGGGGGCAGTAAAAATCAAAACACTTTTAAGGAGGGATAGGGTGAAAGAAGATAGAAAATAGAGTAAATATCAAGGGGAAGGAATAGCATGGAGGGTGATACAGTTAGCAATAGTAACTGTGAAAGAAATGATGAGCAGGATGCTATCAGAAGGACTTATGAAAAATGCAATCCATCTATAGAGGAAGAACTGATGGTATCTGAATACAGATTGAAGCATAATTTTTTTTATTAGTTCCTTTTTCTAAAGGTATTTTGTCTGTTTTCTTTCACAACCTGACTAATATGGAGATGTTATGCATGACTGCACATGTATAACTTATATTGAATTGCTTGATTTCTTAGGGTGGGGAGGAAGGGAGGAAGAAAATTTGGAACACAAAGTTTTTAAAAATCAATGTGGGGGCAGCTAGGTGGTGCAGTGGATAAAGCACCAGCCTTGGATTCACAAGGACCTGAGTTCAAATCTGGCCTCAGGCATTTGACACTCACTAGCTGTGTGACCCTGGGCAAGGCACTTAACCCTCACTGCCCCACACACAAAAAAAATCAATGTGAAAAAATTAATTTTTTTACATGTAACTTGGGGAAAATTCTAAATAAATAAATAAATAAATCTAAAGACAAAAAAGAATTTTTAAAAAATATCTGTAACCGGGGGCAGCTAGGTGGCGTAGTGGATAAAGCACCGGCCCTGGATTCAGGAGTACCTGAGTTCAAATCTGGCCTCAGACACTTGACACTTACTAGCTGTGTGACCCTGGGCAAGTCACTTAACCCTCATTGCCCCGCAAAAAACAAAAACAAAAACAAAAAATATCTGTCATCACTGAAGAAGTATGGTAGGAATAAACTAATTGGATGATATAAGGGTATCTTTTGACTACACCAGTAAAGCTGTTTACTCAGATCAAAGAGGCAAGAGCTAGTTGCAAGGTTGGTCCATATTTGGGGGATTCTTGAAAATTAGCATTTTAGATCATTGCCAAGTTTGACAGGATACTATCCTATCTACAGGTTAAGAAAACCTGTAGAACCTTTAGCCATGTGTTATAATCAGCAGGGGATTTTAAATGAATTCCAGATCCCATCCATAGTGGTGTAGGAGTGTTTGTATAGGTGCTCCTAGTGTTGTGGTGTCTCAGGACTATATCAGAGTCATTTTCCCTTCCTCCCAGAGATTCTTTCTATAATCCCAGACTTCATTTCTTCTTCCACTGATTCTGTCCTTCCTTCCTCCCATACTTCACCCCCTATCTGCGTAGCACTGTATTAGGTAGGTCATATGCTTACTTGCCTGAGCACTGGGAGCTAGGAAGGAGAAGCAGACAGTGTGGAGAAATCAGAGAATGTAGAAGTTGAGTTTTAGTTATCAAATCAAACTCTTTTTTTAAACCTTTGCATTCATATCTCAGTGAATCTTAGGCCAATAATTCATAAAAACCTAATGGCTATATAACATCAGATGTCAGTATAAGGCTGAATTTTCTGTTTATAGAAATTTGAAATCCATGTTCACAAGCAATATGTTCTGGTATTATTTTTTCACATTTTTACTGAAAAAATTACCTCAAAAAACTATAGTAGCTTTTATATCGAGAACCTACTTTATAGGATTTTTTCATCAGAAGGGACCTTAGAAATAAGCTAGCTCTACTCCATTGTATAAATGAAAAAACTTGAGGTCTAAATTAATCTGTTCACCCAAGCACAAACTGTTTGCCAGTGGCAGTGTTATTTTATATATATAAAATTATTATTTTCCAGTTACATTTAGAGATAGTTTTCCACATTTATTTTTATAAGATTTCTAGTTTCAAATTTTTCTCCCTTCCCCCCCTCCCCAAGACAGCAAGTAATCTGATATAGGTTATATATGTACAATCACATTAAAAATATTTCTGCATTAATCATGTTATGAGAGAAGAATCAGAACAAAAATGAAAAACCTCAAAAAACAAAAACAACCAAAAAAAAACCCAATAGAAATAGTATGGTTCAATCTGCATTCAGATTCCACAATTCTTTTTTTTTTTTTCTGGATTTGGAGAACATTTTCTATCATGAGTCCCCTGGAACTATCTTGGACCATTGTATTGCTCAGAAGGATCAAGTCTATCACAGTTGATCAACACATAATGTTGTTGATACTGTGTACAATGTTCTCCTGGTTCTGCTCATCTCACTAAGCATCAGTTCATGTAAGTCCTTCCAGGTTTCTCTGAACTCCTGCTCATCGTTTCTTATAGCACAATAGTATTCCATCACATTCATATACCACAACTTGTTCAGACATTCCCCAATGGATGGGCAGCCCCTCAATTTCCAGTTCCTTGCAGTGGTAGTGTTGTTAAAGTGATCTGAAGCTCTAAATCTGAAACTCTAAAATGTCATGCTGCAAGCAGTCCTGCAGCTTCCCTTTCAAAATCCACTTCAATTAAATTAAAAGCATTGGTGGCACAAAGACAAACATGAAAGTCCCTCCCTTGAAGGAGTTTATGTTGTACTTTGAAGCACAACACGTATACCAAGAAATTGAAACAAAGTCTATATAATGGTGTACAAAGTGATTTCCAGAAGAAGAGAGCCATGATAACTGGAGGAATCAAAAAGAGTCTCTTAGAGAAGTGGTACCTGAGCTTTGCTTTATTATTATTATTATTAATGGTAATTATAGTTAACATTTACATATTGCTTTAAGGTTTTCCAAGCACTTTACAAATCCTGTTATTATTATCTGAATTTCAGAGATGAAGAAACTGAGGCACAGACTGATTAAGTGACTTGACCAGGGTCATCCTTCTAGTAATCAGTGGAGGCTAAATTTAACTCAGAATTTCCCAACTCTAAGTCTCACTCTCTGTTCACTGTACCATCCAGCTGCCTCAGTATCATCTCTGGATATTGTCCATGCTAAGCAGCAAACTAATTATGAGTTGAGTGATTGTTTTTGTTTGTTCATCATTCTCGAAGAGGAGCGTGACATCAGGGTGATATGACTTGCACTGAATTGGATTTAAGTGAAGGAGGACTGTGCAAGGTCACCACCAACCTCACTCTCTCCTCCAGAGCCATCTAGATCCAGTGGCAAGATATACATCAGGAGGACTGGAGACTGACCTGGATGTTTAAGGCAATTGGGGTTAAACAACCCTGGGCGGTCACACAGTGTCCAGGTGAGATTTTAACTCAGGTCCTCCCAACTTCAGGGCCAGTGCTCCATCCATTGTGCCACCTAGCTGCCCTTGATGACATCAAGGCCAGGACATAAAACCCCATACCAAACTGAAGCTTCAATTTTTAAAGAAAAGAAGAAGAATTTGAGGGCTGAAAAAACATATGACATTGAGCTTCCTGAGCCAATTCATCACACTCTCTCATTAGCCATACTTAGCACTTAGAGTTTTCACTGGTGGCCCTCCATGCCTCATCTCAGTCTCCTGGCTTCCCTGGCTTCCTTCAAGACTCAACTAAAGTCACACCTTCAAGAAGCCTTTCTCGGTCATCCTTATTCTTAGTTTCTTAGTTCTAATTTATCTTGTATAAATTGTCCTGTTTATATCCACGTACACTATCCTGTATATGGCTTGTTTGAACCAGTTGTTCATAAGTTGTCTTGGCCCTTAGGTTAGATTATGAGCTCCTTAGGAGCAGTGACTGTTTCTGGCCTTTGTTTGTAACCCCAGTGCCTAGTACAGTGCCTGGTATATAGTAGATACTTAATAAATGCTAATTGATTGATTGATTGATTGATTGATTGATTAATTGAAAGAGGACCCTTTGCCATGAAGTTCTATTAACACAACCAGTCTGCCACCACTTTTTTTTTTTGGAGGAAACAATCTTTTTTTTGGTCCAACTAATACCAAGTTGTATGTGCCAAGAGAATGTCTTACAATGAAATGCCTAGACAGCTGCTATATATATCATTTAAAAGTCATTTCTTGTCAGCAGCATTCAAATTCATTTTGGATAAATGAATGAGTGGTGTGCAGTACAGAAAGAATGCTGGTCATGCATTGACCTTTCCAGATATAGCTTTACATGGGTAGTAATCACCTTTGCTTTTCTCTGTCTTTAAAGATGAAAGATGTTCTAGCGCACTTAAGGAACATAGCCATTTGTAGCCTTGCCAGGGTGTCAATATACTCCTAAATATGGAGTGTATTACAAATGTGATGTTTCTCCCTGACTTAGATTAATAGGCAACCTAAGCAAAACAATGAACACATTAGAAAGTAGCCATGGTTTGAAAATTTTGTTTTAATGAGTTTGGACAGACTCATTTCCCATTTACTAAATGACCCCTTCAATTTGACTCTGTATATCTATAAATGAATGGGTTTCTGAATGAGCTATAAGATACAACATTTCCCAGTCTCATTGTACTATAAACAAATCATAGATAATACTTTACTGTTTAGACATTAGTACTTAAAAGAGATATACCATGTAGAGGGGGGTAATGGTCTCAAATATAATTTATGCCTGTTCCCACATTTTAACATGCAAACTACACTCTCTACTAAGCAAAACCAACTTACACTAATTTTCTTAATTTTAAAAATTAAGTGGTTTTGGGAGGGTGGAGTTTTGGTTTTGTTTGTTTTTTTGGCCTGAGTTAATTTTTCCCTTAGCACCACTATCAGCCATTTTAGATTATAAACACTCAACCTTTACACTCCCCACCATCCTCAATACAGAGCTGCATATACAAGAAAATGACCTTCCTCAAAGTGGTAAGTGTTGTATAGTTCCATGGGACCATTTTCCTTTTCCTTTGACCTATGTGGACCTCAGCCTTCCTTCTAAAATGCTTGGTGTGGAGAGCATAATCTTTAATCTCTGTACATTATCTTCCTCAAACATTTAATAATATGGCCCTGGGTATACAATATACATTTAATTATCAGGATGATGAACTTAAGTAGTGTTACAGGAAATTCTGAGCCCAGATCAGGTCTTGGGCATTTTGAAGGCAAGGGACACAATTGTTTGCCCCCCCCTACACACACACACACACACACACACACACACACACACACACACACACACACACACACACACACACACACACACACACACACACACACACACACACACACACACACACACCCCTCCCCTCTCCCCCACACGTACACACCCTTTCCTTGGAGGGAAGTGAGTAGAACTGACCACACCTGTCTTCGCTATTGGGAGTGGCTCAGGGTGTAACCTGACTAGAGGTCGGTACTGGCTCTCCCTATTCTCTTGCCTGAAGGGGTGGGAAAGGGTGAAAACCAAAAGGCCTGTGGGTGCTAGAAATTCCAAATCTGCTTGGTCATAATGAGATTAGCTGGTGAGGGTTTTTGATTAGAGCAAATCCATTTGATTTCCTTTCTCTGTAAAACTAAAAACTTAAAATTTATAAAATGTTCTAAGGGTAGAGGGGCGGCTAGGTGACGCAGTGGATAGAGCACCGGCCCTGGAGTCAGGAGTACCTGAGTTCAAATCCATCCTCAGACACTTAACACACACTTACTAGCTGTGTGACCCTGGGCAAGTCACTTAACTTAAAAAAAAAAAGTTCTAAGGGTGGGGGGGATAGCTAGGTGGTGCAGTGGATAGAGCACTGGCCCTGGATTCAGGAGGACCTGAGTTTGAATCCGACCTCAGATATTTGACACGTACTAGCTGTGTGACCCCGGGCAAGTCACTTAACCCTCACTGCCTTGCCAAAAAAAAAAAAAATGCTCTAAGCCACCAGGCAACCAGGAAGTGGTTCCCAAAGCCTAATGAATTTAGTGTGATCAGTTATCCATAGGTTCTCCTGCCAGATTCTACCCTCCTCCTTAAATAATCACACTCTAAGCAAAAACTCAAACTCAAGGTGCAATTAAAAAATATATACATATGTATGGAAATATATAGTAATGAATATAACTACAGGCAATATAAATAAAGATAAATATAAGCAAGATACATAAATAATATATAATAAACCACCAGTAAAAATATCATTAGTAAGTAAAATTTAAAATGGTAAACATACTTAGTAATGAGCCATGGTGTCCGTTGCATGTGGCAATAAAACAGAGGAGATAAAGAGTGGAGTCTATTTACCATTGACTCAAATGAGATGATATTTGTAAAGTGCTTAGCACAATTCCTGGCACATAGTACAAGCTTAATAAATACTTGTTCCCTTCCCCCTTCCCCTTCTCATTGTTGCAGCAGTTCTTCTGAGTGGCTATAATTCAGACCTCCTTGATGGAAACTCTGTAAACCAAGGAAAGGAAAAGAACAAACCACTGCTAGGCTTAAAATCAGTCTCCCAGAAAGCCTACTTCATCTCTTGCTGTTGCTACTGTTCTTCTCTCTCCTCTGGAAAACTCCACCCTCCAGTTCTGAACCTGAAATACCTTCCTCTCTTTCCATTCATAGCAATTTAGGCTCCATTGTCAGGCAGCCAGTCCAAGCCTTGCCAGAAGTACTATTCCACAGGATTCTTGAAATAATAAAATTATACTGGATCCTTAACCCCACAACCCTGATGGATGCCTCATTACTGCGTTGTGATGACCCTAGGTTCTAAAAGAACCCAGAAGAGTAAAATCTCTGGTGTATTCTACCTAACTGGAAGGACTTTGAGTACGGTCCCAACCAGGGACTGGGTCTGTTTTGTAGGGACTACACTAGCTAAGTACAGAGAGGCACATCACCAAAGAATGGCCGCTTAATGATAAATTCTTCGGTCATGGAAACCTATGAAATGGCTAGGTGGTTGATTCAGAGGATAAAGTGCTGGGCCTGGAGTCAGGAAGGCCTGAATGAGAAATCAGCCTCAGCCTTACTAGCTGTGTGACCCTGGGCAAGTTCTGTTTGTCCTGCTTTCCTCATCCAACTTCTGACAATTCTGTGGTTTGGGGGGCAGCTAAGTGGCAAAGTGGATAAAGCTCTGGCCCTGGAGTCAGGAAGACTCATCTTCCTGAGTTCAAATCTGACCTCAGGGGCAGCTAGGTGGTACAGTACATAAAGCACTGGCCCTGGATTCAGGAGGGCCTGAGTTCAAATCCAGCCTCAGACACTTGACATTTACTAGATGTGTGACCCTGGGCAAGTCACTTAACCCCAATTGCCTCAACAACAACAACAACAAAATCTGACCTCAGACACTTAGAAGTAGTGTGACCCTGGGCAAGTCCCTTAACCCTGTTTGCCTCAGTTCATCTATAAAATGAACTGGAGGGGGCAGCTAGGTGGCGCAGTGGATAGAGCACCGGCCCTGGAGTCAGGAGTACCTGAGTTCAAATCCGGCCTCGGACACTTAACACTTACTGGCTGTGTGACCCTGGGCAAGTCACTTAACCCCAATTGCCTCACTTAAAAAAAAAAAATTAAAATGAACTGGAAATGGAAGTGGCAAACCACTTTAGTATCTTTGCCGAGAAAACCCCAAATGGGGTCATGTAGAGTCAGCTACGACTGAAAAAAATGAGCCAACAACAACAACCACCTCATCTGTAAAATGGGGATAATAATAGCACCTAGCTCTCAGGGTTATTGTGAGGATCAAATGAGATAGTTTAGCATAGCACCTGGTACATGGTAAGCACTACATAAATGTTGGCTGTTATATAATTTTCCTCAGTCCTGTACGGACACCTTAGATCGCTGCAGTAGTGGAGGCCAAAATGTCAGAGGATGATAAGAAGTGAACAGGTTTTCCAACTATTTACAAACAATATGTTATAATAGGGAAAGCCCTGTATGTGGAGTAAACAGAACTGCAGTGTTCAGAACTAGGGAGGCAGAACTACCAATGTATTCTACCTTAGTCAGACCAAGTTGAGATCTGGGTTGAAATGTAGTCTAGTGTTCAGACTCACTCTGCTTAGTGCCAGATGGGAGTCCTACAAGCAGTGAATAAAAGTTGCAGAGACCAATTCAGGCTTCATATAAGGGAAAACTTCCTAACTTTTTTCATTGTTGTCGTTCAGTAGTTTCAGTTGTGTCCACTCTTCCATTAAGTAGACATATATATATATATATATATATATATATATATATATATATATATATATATATATATATATATATATATATATGACTGGTTAATAACAAAATACAATTTATTATTATAACAAAAACAATTTATTAAGTGCCTTCTGTGTGTCAGGTGCTAGAAATACAAAAATAAAAATGAAACAGCCTGCCCTCAAGGAGCTTACATTCATTGGGGAAAACCATGTATACAGTGTGTTGTTTAAAATCTAAATGTGGGTTCTAATCTGCCCCCCCCCAGTTTTTTGGGGGAAGCTGGCTAAAATCACTAATAAATTCAGCAGGACTTTAGGCTTTTAAGGATTTATTAAAATATATTAAAAGTTAGTGAAGAGAGAGAGTGATTGAGAACAGATTTCTTATAGCAT
This sequence comes from Dromiciops gliroides, assembly GCF_019393635.1. NCBI lineage: Eukaryota > Metazoa > Chordata > Mammalia > Microbiotheria > Microbiotheriidae > Dromiciops > Dromiciops gliroides. The sequence goes on from NC_057865.1 coordinate 90,942,166, forward strand.
GGAAAATCCCATCTTAGATCTATTAGGTATAGCCAGAGAGAAAAAAACAAACTTCCTTTCCTAGCAGCCCACATGAAATCCCTCGCTACACCAAAAGTCCTGGATGACCAGGGGGACCCTCCTTTTTCTCCTGTCTGCCACCACGCCAGTTCCTCCAAGAAAAGAGACCGCCTCAGCCAATGAGCCTCCACTTCCTAGTTCCTATCTCCCTCCCCGAAAGGGGAGGTCCTTCAAGCTGATTGGTTGAGAATGGTCTCTTGCTGATGTCAGTAGTATACTGTTTTGAGAACTACACTAGCTAAGTACAGAGAGGGCCAGCCAGGTGTGGGCTCCATTCAATCACCCTTAAGTAGATAGTTTCTCAATCTCACCCAATTCCAACAATTCTAAATCAATCCTCAGATGGGACCCCTGGGCATCTGCCAAATCCCATTATTTTATCACAACAGATATGTAAATATATAATATATCCGAAATACCAAGTGACTTGGAGGACCAAGGTGGGAAGAACTAACAACGTGGGAATCATTAACGGACTCTGGTAATAGGGAGCACATGAACTGAGCCAGTTTGCCTGGCACAGAGGTTGCTCCTATTTTTTAGTACTGTGATTTCATGACCCCAAATATAGCCGATTTGTAAAAACTACTGAAGTTCCCTGAATCTCCCAACATCTTTCCTTATAGCTGAGAGCCTTACCCATCACATAAATATTTTAAAATAACAAAAATGACAGCTAACATTTATATAGTGGTTTAAGGTAGACGCAGTTCTTTAGAGATAGTATCTCTATGAAAGATAGGTACTATTCCCCTCATTTTACAGATGAGGAAACTAAGGCACAGAAAAGCTGACTTGCTAAGCATCATGTAGCTACCCTGTCTGGGCCCAGATTTAAACCCAAGTCTTCAGTGCTCTATATACGTCATCATGTAGCTGATTTTTTTCCCCAGAAATTTAGAATTCAATAAATCTGGCTTAATTGAGCAAGAACTGAGACATTTTTCAGAATCTCAATAACATGGTTTTCATACAAAAAGATTAAAAAACAGTATAGATCTGCAAAATGGTATAGGATTCATATGGACAAGCACCACCTTATTGCCCCAAATCAGTGAACCTTCTATTAATTTCATGAAGTTAAAGACTAAGGTAAGCATCTTAGTTAATACATGTGGGAATTCTTTCCCTGACATGTTACATGGCACTGCATCTAAAAACATGAATCGACATGAATTAACCTATACTTATTAAGTAAATGTTTGCCAAATAAAATTTTATGTGAACCTGTAACGAATAATCCTATTACAATGCGGAAGCGAAACGTGTAGTTACAGTTGCCATGGGAACCTTCATATTATATTTCTTGCTTTGATTTAAATTTCATCCTTAATATTACATTAACATTTTTGCATTTAATGGAGGAATATTTGAATTAATATTGGAGTGTCTTTCTAATATAAATAAAATATAGGAAATGAAAATGTGATTTTTCTTAGAATGAACAGGAACTGAAATCTTGTAGTAATAGCAGCAATGGGGGTTTTAATATTGGATTCTAGTCATCTATTTTCTGGGATCTTACAGAATCCCTGTAAAGGGGGGGGAAATACTTAATGCTTTTATGGTATATATGTCATCAATGTTTCTTAATTTTCAACATTGTTAAAGAAGGATCTGAAAGATATTTAATTGCCTTACTAATAATTTACAAATAGTTCATTTAAAGAGAGTTATATTTAATAATAATAGCAAATGATTATATAGAGTTTTCTGGTTATAGTTGTTTTTACATGCGTTACAGGACCTTATACCTCACCTATCCAATCCCCTTATTTTTATAGCTGAGGAAGTTCCCATAGAAAGAAAGTAAGATACCTAAGGGGGAATATCCAGTGAGAAACATCCTGAGATTTAAACCCAGGTCCTGAGAGTTTCTGTTTGATCAGACTAAATTTTATCCTTGCCATAACCCTGTGAAGTAGGGAGAGTATTATTCCATTTTCTAGATGAGGAAACTAAAGTTCAAAGACTTGGCTAAGGTCACACAGCTAATAAATAATATTGAGGATTTCTAACTTTATCATGCTGCCTTGATTTAAAGCTGTAGGATTTGTAAATGGGGCCCCTTTAAATGAGACACTATAGGTGTCCCTCAGAGTAAATCTATTGTCTGAAATTCCAAAGATAAATTATACAAAGAGTCACTTTGCAAAGGATTCTTGCTTCTGTCTCATGTTGTATCTAAATAGTGAACTCCTTTAGTATTTTTTAATAGAATTTAATTTATAAAATGAAGTTCATATACGTAGCTTCATAATCCCTGGACTTAATTTCCCAACACACAGGGTTCAAAGAGTACCCCTTAGAAGCAATGAGGTTATTTTTTATAATTTTATTTTTATGATGAATTTAAACACAAAAAAGCATTTCCATGTGCATAGAACACAAAAAAGACCATACATGAAATCACATATTCCTATTTTTGTACTGCTTACTGTAATGATTGGAATGATGCCACCTGCTGGAGACTTATTGAAGGACTCTCTGCCATGAGGAGAAGGTGTCTGAGGGCAAGACATGCGGCTCTTTGGCATCAGGAAGTGATATTTGCTTGTGGGAGGAAGAGGGGACAAGGCTGGAGCTCTTTCTCTCTTTTGTCAGGACTCTGGTTGAGAGTGGAGCTCAAAATGCTCTCTCCTTTTAATAGATAGATGAATCTAGGCCTTTCTCTCTTCACCAAATTCTTATTCTCCTTAATAAATGCTTAAAAGTCTAACTCTTGCTAAAGCTTATAATTTATTGGCAACCACTCATTAGATATTTTAGACAGACTAGCTAGAATTTTAGCCCCTTACATTGCTTTAAAAAAAAAAAAATATATATATATATACACACACACACAATTAAGGGCACTTGTTACTTCCAAAGCCCCCCTACTTGTCTGTGCTTCCTTCTAAACCTCTTTCTGTTCTCTTGTAAGCATTTTAAAAATATTCCATTGTTCTTTTTTTGGCAACTGTATTGCTAATACTCTTTCCTCCACAACCTCTTGACTCTTCCCTGGGGCTCTCTCCCCTCTCCCCCAACCCCTGTTAAAATGTTAAAAACAAATTGGGGGTGGGGGCTTATCCCTAATAAGCATAATTAAGTAAAACATATCCACACTGTAGTCATGTCCAAAAATTTGTATGTCTATCTATACTATGAATCATCCCCTCTCTCTAAGGAAGTGGGTAAATGGCTTCATATTAGGTGCTCTGGAGATGTTTTTGGTCAGAGCTTTGATCAGAGTTCTTAAATCTTTCAGAGGTGTTTTTCTTTATAATGTTATTGTAAAATGTGTTCTCCTGCCCACAAGTACAAAAATATTTATAGCAGCTCTTTTTGTGGTGGCAAAGAATTGGAAATTGAGGGGATGCCCATCAATTGGGGAATGACTGAACAAGTTGTGGTATATGAATGTAATGGATACTATTGTGCTATAAGAAATAATGGAACAGGCAGAGTTCAGAAAAACCTGGAAAGACTTACATGAACTGATGCTGAGTGAAGTGAGCAGAACCAGAAGAACATTATATGTCATGGGGAAAAAGGTGGTAGGGTCCTTAGGTATTCCTCTGTAAAGAATTATACTCTAGCACACAGTCCAATTAGAATTTAAATGGTCTTTTATTTGATGCTAGAGAAAGTGATTGAGGAGTAAGTCAAAGACTTCACCCCTGAGGAAGAGGACTCAGAAACATTCTCCTCCTCTCAGAACAGAAGAAAGGCAAAAACTTTTATAGAGGATAGATGAGGTGTACACCTGAAAGTGGAAAGTTCCTTTGATGGGGGGGGGTGTCTCCAAGCTCTGGTCAGGTAGTAGTCACACCTAAATGACTTTCCTGCTATAGAATTTTATATTCTCTTAGTTCTTCAGTTCATCTATCCTGCTATCTAGTTGGCCAATCTAAACTTTAATAGTCCCTTGATTCTGTGATATGTCTGTCCTGTTATCTGGTCATCTTTGGTTTTGCTTCTCACAGGAGAAACTTCTTCTGAATTATCCTAAGCCCCATGTTGTCATACATAGTATTAACAACATTGTGCAATGATCAAGTATAGATAGACTTAGCTCTTCTCAGCAATACAATGATCCAAGACAACTCCAAAAGATGCATGATGGAAAATGTTCTCCACATCCAGAAAGAACTATGGAGTCTGAATGCAAATAGAGGCATCCTATTTTCACTTTTTGTTATGTTTTGTTTTTTTTCTTTATCGTGGTTTTCTCTTTTGTTCTGATTTTTCTTTTACAACATGAGTAATGTTCAATATGATTACACCGTATAACCTATACCAGATTGCTTACTGTCTTGGGAAGGAGGGAGGTTGAAAAAATTGAAACTCAAAATCTTACAAAAATGAATGTTGAAAACTATCTTTATTGTGATTGGGAAAAAATAAAATACTATTAAGTGAAAAAAAGTGTTCTTGTTCTGATCACTTCACTCTACATCAGTTCCTATTTCCCAGTTTTCTCTAAAGTCATTTATTTCATCATTTCTTATGGCCCAGTAATATTCCATCTTATAACCACATTTTTGGTGGTTCCTCATTTGATGGGTATTCCTTTCATTTCCAATTCTTTTCTTTTTCCTTTAAATTCCCCCTTAAGCATAAGGAAGTTTGTTTTGCTCTTGGCTGTTGTGGTTTTATCCTTCTTCTTAATCCTCCCCTACCACACACTTTTTTACCTGTTGAGTTTGATGTATTTCTACTCTAAAACCTTTGTGTGTATGTTTATGTTCAAAAGTCCTTTGTCTGATATTGACTCCCCTCTCTACTTTCCATATTTGTATTATCTTCTCACACACCCCAGTTATAAGAAATAGCAAATTTCACTCCCTTCTATCCCTTTCTACTCTATTATATTCCTCTCCAGGATGTACTCTGGACTTTCCTAGTTATTCTCCAGAAACTTCTTCAACTGGAAGCTCACTCTATCATGGACCACTTACCGTGCCCCTTCACCCTCTGCCCCTTCTGCCTCTCCATCATCAGAACCTCCATTTCAAAGAGGAGGCCCAGACTAGCCAGATCTTCATTCCTCTCAAGGCTACACTTCCTCTGTTCCATTTATTTAGGTCCATCTTCATTTTTGCAAAGAGTTTTGTAGTTGGATTCATATAGTTCCTGGGTTTGTCTTGGCAGAAAGACTCCAATATATTTCATAGCTTCTGTAGCTATTTCCAATGAACTTTCTCTTCCCACAACTTCCTACTGGGTTATGTTGGTGGTATGTGGGAATCCTGATGATTTAGGTGGATTTATTTTATATCCTGAGCAGCTAGGTGACAGGGTAGATAGAGTCCTGAGCCTGGAATCAGGAAGACTTATCTTCATGAGTTCAGATCTGGCCTCAAGACCCTTATAGCTGTGTGACCCTGGGCAGGTCACTTAACCCTATTTGTCTCCATTTCTTCATCTGTAAAATCAGCTGGAGAAGGAAATGACAAATCATTCCAATATCTTTGCCAAGAAAACTCTAGATGGGGTCATGAAGAGTCATAAATGACTAAACAACAACATTTTATATCCCACATCTTTACTGAATTTTAAAATTATTTTAATTTTCAGTCAACTTTCTAGAATTCTCTAGGTACATCATATAATTTACAAAAATTGATCATTTTGTATTTGCTTTCAATTTCTTCTTTCTTGTCTTATTGTTATAGTTGGCATCACTGAGACTATGTTAAATATTATTGGTGATAATGGGCATTTGTGCTTTATCCCTGCATCTTATGGAAAAGGTTTTTCTCAATTATATATCAACTGACAGACAACTGAAAAATGACTTAACAACAAAACAACAATTACATGTAATGTTGGCTCTTGGTATCTATATTTGTTTTTCAAAGTTTCTACTCAGGTCTGATCATTTAGTTCATCAGAAATCTTCTTTTGCATTCAAAGTCCATTTTTTACCACCCAGGGATAACATTTAATTTTGCAGGGCAGGTTGTTCTTGGTTATATGGTCCTATCTTTTACTTTTAAAATATTGTGTTCTAACCTCTCCTCTCATTTGTAGTAGAGTTGGCCGGTCTCATCTCAGAGTGATCCTGACTATGAGTACTTGGTACTTGAATGCCTTCTTTCTGGCTATTTGCATCACTTTTCTTTGATGTAAAATTGTACATTTTGACCTTGACATTCCTGCAATATGTTGGTTTTTTGGTGGTGGTTTTCTTCCCCCAGGAGGTGATTGGTAGATTCTTTTTATCTTTACTTTGCCCTTTGGTTCTAATAGATCTGAGCAGTTTTCATTTAAGATTTCTTAAAGTATACTGCTCAGGCATTCTTTTTTATGGGTTTTAGGAGTCTAGCAATTGTTAAATTATCTTTTTAAAAAGTTATCTTTGATCTTTTTTCCAAGTTTTTTTTTAATATATCTTCTTCTATTTTTTTCAATCTTTTTATTTTGTTCTAATATTCATTGCTTCCTCATAGAGGAGTTCTGTTTGGCCTACTCTAGGTTTCAGGGATTCCATTTTTTTGGTAAAGTTCACCACTACTCTTATCTGAATTAGGAAGAGGAGGTTTGAACACTTGTCCTTTATAGAAATACATTAAAATCAACCGGGAAATAAGTGGAAACAGGAGGGGAGAAATAAGAGAGAGGATAATACCAGAGAGGGAATAAGTTACAAGCAAAACAAACTTCCTGATGCTTAATTGGGGATTAAAAGAAAAAAAGAAAAGAACCAGAATATAAGAGGGTACCCATCAATTGGGAATAGCTCAAGAAACTATGGTATATTAATGTAACAATACTTTTTCTCCTTAATCAATCATGGAAAATGATTTTTAGGGAATTCTAGGCAGTATAATAAACTTGTACAAAGTATAGTTAGAACTAGGAGAATGACTTATTTATCTTTTTTTTATTGAGAATGCCTTATTTAAAGAAAACATTATAAAGGAAAACAACTTTATAAGATATTGAACTATGGTCAGAGTATCAACCAATTCCTCCAGAGCACCTATGATGAAGTATGTTAGCTACCTCCTGATAGAGATGATAGACTACATCCACACATTTTTGGACATGGATACTGCAGGTTCATTTTGCTTGATCAGGCTTATTACAGTGCTCTTATTCCACTGGTTTTTAATTAGGATAGGAAAGACTGAGGGTTGGAAAGAGAGAGAGAGAGAGAAATACTGGAAAATCTTGTGAAATTCACAGAAGTGAACAGAAGGAAGCACAGACAAGCAGGACAATTTTGGAAGTAATGTGTAATTTATTTTATACTTTTAAGAAAATCAGGGGCAGCTAGGTGGTGCAGTGGATAGAGTACTGGCCCTGGATTCAGGAGGACCTGATTTCAAATCCAGCCTCAGACACTTAACAGTTACTAGCCGTGTGACCCTAGGCAAGTCACTTAACCCCAATTGCCTCACCAAAAAAAAAAAAAAAGAAAGAAAATCAAATGGCATGAAATAGAGATTGACTGTTTCTTATACAGTCTTCTTGTATTCCACTTTGTATATAGATATGCTCTTTTTTGAGAATTTAAATTCAGAATTTTAAAAATAAATTTTTTCATATAAATATTTTATTATTTTCCAGTTACATGTAGAGATAGTTTTCACCATTTGTTTTTATAAGATTTCTTGTTTCAAACTTTTCTCCCTCCCTCCCCCCCTCCCCAAGACAGCAGGTAATCTGATATAGGTTATATATGTACAATCAAATTAAACATATTTTTGCATTAGTCATGTAATGAGAGAAGAATCAGAGCAAAAAGGAAAAACCTCAAAAAAGAAAAACAACAAAAACAATAGAAATAGTATGGTTCGATCTGCATCCAGATTCAACAGGTTTGTTTTTTTTTTTTCTGGATTTGGAGAGCATTTTCCATCATGAGTTAAAATTATTTTTAAAAAAAAAGAAAACAAGCAGAATGCAGATACAGGCTTGCCTCATGAAACAGTCTGATGGGGTGAAGGGGCCCCATAACAGAGGATTGCTCTTCAACCTTCATCACACAGGAGAGATACAGGAAAAATCACAGAATACTTGCACATACTCTGAACTGGGAGCAGATTCCCTCTCTATGGTATCACAAATGTCTAAATACATGAATGCTATCTATCTACATGGGATGACACCAGTAATAGCAGATTGAACATGCTTGAAGTACTGGGCCCTCAATGACCAGCTCCTTGTTACATATGTAAAATCACTGGGATTCAGTAGAGCAGAGAATCATACATTTGGAGGTGGAAGGGAATTCAGACACCCTCTAGTAACGTTCTTATTTCACAGAAAGAAAACTGTTCTCCAGGGAGATTAAGTGATTTGCTCAAGGCCACAGTTATTAATAAGCATCAGAAAGATGATTTGAACCCAGGTCTTCTGACCCAAAAGAGAAGAGTCTTTTTCTAATTCACCCTTTCATCTCCCCGTCTAGATTCTAGTTCTGAATCTGAAGTGGCTGGCAGCAACTTTGGGCAAGTTATTTGACCCCTTCAACTCTGTTTCTTTTTTTTTTTTTTTTTGTGAGGCAATTAGGGTTAAGTGACTTGCCCAGGGTCACACAGCTAGCAAGTGTTAAGTGTCTGAGGTCGGATTTGAACTCAGGTACTCCTGACTCCAGGGCCAGTGCTCTAGCCACTGCTCCACCTAGCTGCCCCTCAACTCTGTTTCTTAATCTTTAAATTAAGACACTTCAAATAATTTCTGAGGTCCCTAAAAGATTTTCTGATTCTTCCTTTTCAGAATACTCCCTTGTCAATGTAAAATATGCTGATCACCTGAAGTTTGCAGATTTTAAAATTATATGCTAGTAGATTTGTCTTTATTACTGAAACAGATTTTTCACTTTGGGGAAGATTGCTTATTTTTTAGGTTGACTGCACAATAGTGGGGGAATTCAGTTCATCTGAAAATTGTTTTATCTCAAACCGTATATGTGTTCCAAGATATCTAAATATGATTTTCACTTTAAGTTTTAATGTCATGTAGACAATCTTGTGGTACCTGTATCTATGTTACAAGACAAATTTAGGGGTACAATGGAAAGAATGGTGCATTTGGAGTCAGATTACCTGGGTTACTTCTGTGCTCTGCCTGTGTGATGTCAGGCAAGGCAACTTAATTTTCTAGATCTTATTTCCTTCTCCCAGAAAAAGAGTAGGTTTAGGGTAAATGATGTCTGAGGTCTCTTTCAGCTCTAAATCCAAAGCAAAAAAACGAAATCTATTTTAGCAGAAAACCACATTTTTAACTAATTGTTTCCATCTTCCGTCTACTCTAAAAGAAATGGTTTTCATATATTGTAATTGTTACCAAGTTGACAATCTGACTAATTTGTATTTTGTTTTCCATCTCCTTTGCATTCCAGTCTTGCAAAGATACTAATAAGCAAATAACAAAAATGAGAGTATGAGGAAGAAAAGCAGGGGGAGGCAGAAAAGGTAGATGGAAGGAAGAATGAGTGCTTATTTCTTTAATCGCAATAGGTAAGCTCATTATCTTAGCCTTTTCTATTGATTAAAAAGTCCATAAGAATATAATTCACCTACAAAGAATATAAAATCCTGGCGTTTAAAGGGATAATACAGAGAAGGATTTGATGGAGTCTGAATGCAGATTGAAGTATACTATTTTTTATCCTTTTTTTTGTTTGTTTTTTTTTTCTTTCACAATATGACCAATATGAAAATACGTTTGGCATCACTGAACAAATGTAACCTATATCAAATTGCTCGCCATCATAGGATGATAAGGAGGGAGGGAATTTGGAACTCAAATTTTTAAAAAATGAATGTTCAAAATGGTTTTTACATGTAATTGGGAAAAATAAATGATTTTTTAAAAAACAAAAGAAAAACAAACAAAAAACCAAATCATCAGCCATGAAGTTACTACTATATTCCAACCTTTGATTTTCTTTCACCTTCCTTGAGTACTTTGTAGCCTCAAAGAGATGAGTTAGACAGCATATACCAGGATAGTTCTTTTTTTTTTTTTTTTTTGGTGAGGCAATTGGGGTTAAGTGACTTGCCCAGGGTCACATAGCTAGTAAGTGTTAAGTGTCTGAGGCTGGATTTGAACTCAGGTACTCCTGACTCCAGAGCTGGTGCTCTATCCACTGCGCCACCTAGCTGCCCCGGGATAGTTCTTTTTAGTCACTCATTCATCAACACTTATTACAGGTAGAGAGATACAAAGGAATAGGAATATAGTGACAAGGCTCCAGAGTTCTGCCGGGCCAAATTAGAGGAAGAATAGATCCACAGGGATAATGAAATGTAATTACTATATAGGGTTTTTCCAGGCAAACAGACAAAGCTAAACAACTGCCTTACTATCCAAAAGAGATAAATACAATTAGAACGGGTTTAGCTTTAAGGATGAGTAAGGGATAAATAGTAAGGGAAGGCAGACTCAGACTTTTAAAGCCACAGAACAAGAAAATGATTCTCTCAGGAAAAATATCAAGTTATCTTTTCAATACAGAGAACATTTTACTCAAAACTATTAAAATGCTGTCATTTTCCAAAAGCTCTAATGGTATATCTAAATCCTATCCATCTGTCATGGCCCAGCTCAATTCCTGCCTTCCTAAAACATTCCCTGACCAACTCTGGGCCATTCCCTCCGAGGTGCACAAGCATTTATTGTCTGTAGCTTTCATTTGGCATTTAATATCTACTGTCTTATAAGTTATTTGTGGGTTCATCATATCTTGTTAATTGGGAATGAGACTTGTACTCCCCTGGAGACACATGTAGAAGGATGGACAATAAGCATTTGGGATTGGGAGCCAGGAGTAATAATAGATTTAATTCCATATAATCGTATGTTATTATTTTTCATTAAATTTTTGCTTTCAGTTTGTGGTAATATGGTTTGGTTTAATAAAAGAAGCATCGCTAAAGGCTCACTAGTAATAGATTAAAAAGCGTTTATTGATAACTTTTGTTTTTAACATCATCTGCATTTCCCAATACAGTAATCCCTTCCACATTATGGGGATTAGTGGGACAGAGCCCCTGTGATCTGGAAAATCTAAGTAAAATTATTTTGGCCCTCCATACTAGAGGAGGTCTGAATTGTTTTCTTTCTCTTTTATGGGGTGTTTACAGTACCTTATTGTAAAATTTGGGTTAAATATTTGGTCATAAGCTTTGTGTCATCTGCTGGCCTTTGCACATCATCTGCAGCTTCCACAAAACTCCCCCCAAATTCCCAGTTAGTTTCTCATGCCAACAAACAATATATTGAAACTGCAATGGGTAGAGTCGCAACATGGAAGGGATAACTGTACATTTTTCCTTCCGCACCTCCCATCCCTTATCATAAATCATAAGAGAAAAAAAATAAATCAGCAAAACTGGGTGTTGTATGCTGTATTCTCTACCCATAGACCCCTGTTTCTGTAGACATATTGGCTTTAAATAGATAACCTACTATCACAGTATTACAGAACTAGAGATAGTTTCAAAGGAGCCATATTGAAAGGAATCCTGGGTGTCTAGACATAGATTACAACTGACCACTGTAAGTCATAGCAATGGCATCACTTGCTTTGCTAATTCATTAGAACAATGATTTGATTTGCCTTGGTAGATCATCTTCAAAAAAAATCTCTTTAGGGGCAGCTAGGTGGTGCAATGGATAAAGCACAGGCTCTGGATTCAGGAGCACCTAAGTTCAAATCTGTCCTCAGACACGAGACACTTTACTAGCTGTGTGACCCTGGGCAAGTCATTTAACCCTCATTGCCCCACCCCCCCAAAAAATTTTTTTAAAATCTCTTTATCAGATTTTTTTTCAACTCTATGTCCCCAATTTAGCTTCCTTTTTGCTGTACATAAAACTGACAAGTTTATCATCAAAAATCTACAAATTCCTTTGAACTTCTGATATAGTATTTAACTTAGATAAGCCTAATTCTAGCCCCAGTGAGGATGAGCATGTGTGAATGGCCTATTCTGAATAAAGCTCTGGGTTACTACTGGTTTCTGGGAATCATAGTTTAAAGATTGTGCCTTATTTCTCATGTCAATAGTGTAATACACTATAGGATTTAAAGGTCCTAGAGCAATGTAAATTCCAGACCAGTGAAATATGATCTGGATTGTTGCCAGTTACAAAGATGGCTTATTCCCCAAACGCAGAGGCCAGGTCACTTCTCTATTTTTATCTCATACCAGTGTCTAGCATAGAGCCTTGGTTATAATAGGTTTAGCAGAGTGGTACATATGGATTCATCTGGTTCTATTTATTCATGAACCTGTTCAAAGGACTCCTACAGTCCAGATCCATTTCAGGGTCACCCTGGAGATGTGAATCTATTCCAAGGGTTCTAAGTGAGAACCAAATGTGAAGAGACTAGAACCTTTCCACCTCTCCTTGGCTCACAGGAAAAAAATTTCATTCAGTCTCCTAGTTTAGAATAAAGTATTGGGATTGCTTTAGATCCCCAAACCCCAGTGCTGCCCTAGAATCAACCCATCTTCTAGGGCTTCCTATCAGGACATTTCTCCCTGCCAGATACACAGCCAACAATGACCAACTTCAAAGAGGACCTTGGGACCTATTACTTTCTCTTCAAATTACTAGCAGAGGAAGGATATGGGGGAAGAAGAGGAAGTCTGGAAGTGGAGTACCTGCCAGCTCCTCATTATGACCCCCTCGGAGGTCTGTCTTTATACCTCCTGGACCTGGATCTTTTTTTTACATACTATTTATTCTGTGATTCCCCAAGTAATTTACTTTAATTGATGAAACACAAAGAGTCTGAAAATGGATTTTATTTAACTGTAAATTGTAATCCTTACAGGACAGTAAACTGAGGAGTCAATAGTATTTCTTTAGACGTGGAACTCCAACTGTTTCAAAAAGATGCAAATAGGAGGCCCATTGATGCCCTTTAAAGATTTGGTTCCAACTGCCAAATTTCGTTTTAAAGGCCACATCATCAAAAGAAACATTTTAAAAAGCAAAACAAACAAAAAATAGCCCTCAGCTAAACACTTATTCCAACACATGTAGAGGAAATCTTTGTGGTGGTCTAATTTCATACCTCCTCATGTTCCTCTCTGGCTGCCTAAGCCCTAGAGAACTCTGCAGCCCACTCATGGAATCCCCTCCCTTTTTCCCCCCAGGATTTCAAGTGCCTGGGGAAGGGGCCAAGAACTTCCTTGTTCTATTGTTAAGAGCAACCCAGCTGAGTGAGGGTTGGGAAGCTCCCCTAAGAGAACCCTGGGATCTGGCTTCTACAGGGGCCAAGAGAAAGGCAGAAATTGTATGAGCTCAATTAACCAAACAAATATTTATTATGTGCCTATAATGGGCAATGCATTGTGCTATGCAGGGGACACAAAGGCAAAAAGAACCAGTCCCTGAACTAGAACTTATATTCTAAGGGAGATAACATGTACATGCCTAAGTATAAACAAAATAAATAGAAGAGAGATTTGGGAAGAAGGTCATTAGCAGTTGATGCAGGAAGTAGAAAGTGATGCTTGAATTTTGTCTTGAAGGAAGTGAGGGACTCTTGGAGGAAGAGGTGAGGAGATGGTATTCCAAGTGTAGGTGCAAGCCAATGTAAAGAAACTTCAACAGGAGAGAGAGTGTCAGGTGTGAAAAATAGGAAGAAGGCCAGCTTGGCTGTACCATGGTTTGTGAGAAGGGGAATAAGGAATAATAAGACTAATGGACGGGGGCCAAGCTTTAAACCTTTTGGGAACAGAAGGATAGTGAGATAGAACTGGTGGGGAAGATGAAATCTTTTTATTTTTGTAACAACTAAGTCTTTCTCCATTTCAAAATATCGTTGTCTCCTGCAAATCTATTTCTTTCTTTCTTTTTTTAAATTATATTTATTTATTTATCTATTGGCAAGTCCATTTCTTTCTCTTTACTCTAAAGTGGTTAGTGGCCAGAGGCCAGGGTGCATTAGATGAGGTTCTACTCCCAAGTGTGTGAAATGCTTGGATCTGGGCACTATTGTACCTCGCAGAATGGCAGGTTCTTAGAATCTAGGTCCATTTGAGGGTCACCCTAAAGATCTGGGTCTATTCCAGGGGTTCTAATGAGGCCAGAAGAACCCATCCTCTGGGCCGCCACACTATTATGACAAGTGAGGCGTCAAGCACACTAAACTTAAAGCAGAAAGGGAAGAGAAAGAAATCAGAGTTCTCATAGCGCCTTCCACACAGGCCTTTGCTACCTTTCCAGCAGATGTCACCCAGGAAAGTCCCTTGTACTTCTTCATCGTCATCGTCTTTGTCGTTTTTGTTGTTGTTTGTCCTTAATTCTCGAAGAGGACCATGACATCAGGGACGTGATGTCATGACTTGCAATGGATTGGATTTAAGGGAGGATAAGTAAGGTCTGTGCAAAATTACCAGCCTCACTCTCTCCTCCAGAGCCATCTGGGTCCAGTGACAAGATACAGGAATAGGATAGGTAAAGGTATATCCGTACACACACACACACACACACACACACACACACACACACATACACATACATATACACACACACACACATCAGGAGAAGTAGAGATGGCCACTTCTTGGTACACCTGGAAGACAGAAATCCAAAGACAAAAATGATTTTCAGTTCCCTTGTCAAGACCCTGGGCAAAAGTATCAAGTAGCCCCTCCTCCTTTTTACTTTCCTTCTGTTCCCTTCCCTCTCCCTTGTTCCCTTGCATTCAAGCCTGTCTTCCCAAGTGTCCCTTGTTCTAAAATTAACAACCCCCCCAACTGAAACTCCTATTTCCTTAATTTCTACAGCTCTCAGTCAGAAAGATAACAAGCTGATTATTTGATCAAAGTAATTCCCACCTGGTGACTGATGGGCTTTATCCTCCCAGGAGAGCTTGTCTTTTCAGAGAGGAACTTCTTAACATTAATTAATTTGCCATTGTTGGAATGTGTACAGGAGACTTTTTTTTTGTAAAGCACAGATGCCTTCCTGAGGATGCTTAATCTATATTTATGGCCACCACCATCACACCCTGAGTCCCTTCAATTTGAGAGTCTACTTCTGATAGTTTGCTTATGGGGCAGCTAGATGGTACAGTGGATAGAGCACTGGCCCTGGATTCAGGAGGACCTGAGTTCAAATCTGACCTGAGACACTTAACACTTATTAGCTGTGTGACCCTGGGCAAGTCACTTAACCCCAATTGCCTCCCCCAAAAAAACAAAAGATAGTTTGCTTATGCTTGAGGCTCTTAACCTGAGGGCTGGGATAGCTAGCTAGCTAGCTAACGTTGATATAGCACTTATTATGTCCCAGACACAGTGCTAAGCACTTTACAATTATTACCTCATTTGATCCTCACAACAACACTGAAAGGTAGGTGATATTATTATCCCCAGTCTATATGTCATGGGAGGATTATGGGCCCCGGTCACCCCAACAATTCTCTGGGGGGTTCAAGGAACCTTTTCCTTGAAACCTCAGGGGTTTTCCCTTGAAATCAAGTAGGCCTCTCCTTGAACACAATCAAGGACACACACACACCCACCTAACGGAGATAAGCGGCACAGATTGAACTGAGCATGCTCCAGGACCATCACCCCACATTCCAGTCCTCCTAAGCTTCTGGATGAGGTAATCCAGGAGAAGACCACCTGGAACCGCCCATCAGCAGACTGCTTAGACCCATCAGGACAAAGTTGACACCCACCACCAGATCTCTCACGAGGGATTCTTCCTACCACAGCGCAACGCGGGAAGACCACCAGCCCCTCACCCAATAAGAGACTCTTACCCACCCCCCATCGAAACCCTATAAAATGGCACCCCACAAGTCAGTTGGGGGGAAGCGTTTTGTTCTGGCAAAACCTTCCTCCCGGCCGGTTTCTCTTGTACCCCAATAAACCTGTTCTCTTATTCCTGATTAGGTCTTGTGCGAGAGTGTAATTCTTTACAGAGGAATCCTAAGGACCCACATGCTTTCTCTTATCGCTTTCCCCATATCATATAGATGAGGAAAAGAAACTGATGCAAACAGTTTAAGTAACACAGGTTGTGGAGATGTTTTGCATGACTACTCATATGTAACTTATATTGAATTGCTTGAGTTCTTTGGGGGAGGGAGGAAGGAAGAGAATTTGGAACACAAACTTTTAAAAAATTGATGTAAAATTTGTTTTTACATGTAATTTGGAAAAATAAAATTCTAAAATAAATAAAGACAATTAAGTGACACAGCTACTGAAGTGTCTGGAGCTAAATTTTAATTCAGATCTTGCTGACTTCACACCTGGATTATATCCACTGTACCACCTGGGTCCCCTAAACAAATTCCCCCATGTTTTTGGGTTTTTTTATGTTTTCCCTTTGACATGGGCCTAAAATCAATCAGAAGGGGTTTTTTCCTCTGAGAAACAAAATCAAAGATGCAGCAGGGCCTGGGAAGCTCCTCCTGTGAAAAATTATTAATCTACCAGACAACAGAGTAGCAAGAAGCCAAATGTTAAACAGATGTGCTACTTCCTGGCCAGAACTAGGAGACAGAGATAATCCTGGAGGAGAGGATTATCCCCACCCCAATCTGTAACCTTCAACCCCAGAGTTCAGGAAACATAACAACTGTTTCAGTGTCTGGTGTCAAGTTCGGTCCCCCATCTATCCTTTATAAAAGCTCTACCTTTCTTCTGTCTGAGGAGGAGGTGCTTTGAAACTGTCTTCCTCCCTAAGAGGCTAGGTCTCTGATCTTCCTCTTGGGCACTTTCCGTAGCACCAAATAAAAACTACTTTAATTCTAATTGGACTATGTTCAAGAGTGTAATTCTTTACTGAGGAATATCTAAGAACCACAAATTTGCCCATGTCACCTTATAATCCCATGTATTTTATCTTATGTCTTTAAATATATTCTGAGAAGGGGTCCATAGGTTTCCCCCAGCTGCTAAAAGAATACATGACACAAAAAGTTAAGAATTCCTGTACTTGATGTAAACTGTGCCTTTTCCCCAACACAATGCCCACAAGACCAGGCTATTGAGATGATGGCCAAGTACACAAACTTGGTGAATGGAATTGGGGGAAGGGACTGTCTTCTCAGAGTCCTAGCCTTGGCTAGGGTAGGTGTGCCGGAAGACCAGAAAAATAAGTCAGAGTCAAAACTGAGTAGGTAGGGCAGGAATACAATTCTGCCCCCCACCCCCCAATGAAGTTGACCTCTGGCCACACTTCTGCCTCCAGTGAAGGAGAGTCAATTCAATTTACAAAGCTGCTATCTGAAGCAGATGAGCCATGGCTTTATTCAGGGCCCAAACAAAAGATAGTAGCCAGAGCCAAAGGCACTCCTGCTTTGGTTCAACTATATATATATATATATAGAGAGAGAGAGAGAGAGAGAAAGAATTCTGTTTCAAAATTTTGTTTTATTTTTAATACTCTATTGTATCTTATTTCTTTTTTTTTAATAAATTTGGTTTTTTAGCATTCATTTTTTTTTTTTTACAAATTTTGAGCTTTGAATTCTCTCCCTGCTTCCAGCTTCTACCCTACCCGTTGAGAAGGCAAAAAATGTAATATCAATTACATATCAATATCAAACATGTTGAAATCATGTAAAACATTTCTATATTAGCTGCATTAAAAAATAATAAAGCAAGAAAAATAAAGTGAAAAAAGTATACTTCAATCTGCACTCAGAGAGAGTTCATCGTTTCTCTCTCTGGAGGTCAATAGCATTTTTCATCATAAGGCCTTGAGAATTGTCTTGGGTCATTGTGTTGATCTGAGTAGCTGTCTTTCACAGTTGATCATCTTTACAATATTGCTGTCTTCAGTGAACTCTTTTATATGAAAAACTCAGAAGAGATGAGTTATTTTCAGAGATTTAAAGGCTACAGAAATTCTCAAGATGGGCTATTTGAAATTTTTAAAAATGTATTTTGATAAATGAATTTCAATAAAATTTTATTCTGGGCATTTCAAAACATTATTCTGAGAAGGGGCCCTCCATAGATTGCCCAGACTGCTAAAAGGTTCCATGACAAAAATAAAAGTTAAGAATCCTTGATTTTAGAGAAGGCATAGACTAATTTCCCATTAACCCTTCCTTCCCTACCTATCACTGAACTTTATTTAGGGGTGGGACATTTTTAAAAAATCAAGTGTCAGGGCAGCTAGGTGTTACAATGGCCCTGGATTCAGGAGGACCTGAGTTCAAATCCGGCCTCAGACACTTGACACTTACTAGCTGTGTGACCCTGGGCAAGTCACTTAACCCCAATTACCTCACCCCCCCCAAAAAAATCAAGTGTCCTATTTTTCAAGATGAATAGCTAGGTAGGGCAGGTAGATAGCACAGTAGATAAAGGGCTGGGGCTGGAGTGAGGAAGACTCAACTTCCTGAGTTCAAATCCATCCTCAGATATTTACTAGCTGTGTGACCCTGGGCAAGTCACCTAACCCTTTTTGCCTCAGTTCCTCATCTGTAAAATAAACTGGAGAAGAAAATGGCAAACCCCTCCCAAAAAACTATTAAACTAAAAATTATATTAAACTGCACCCTTTGACCCAGTAATGCCACTACTCAATTTATACCCTAAAGAGATCAGAGAAAAAGGACAAAGGACCCATCCATACAAAAATATTTATAGCAAGTAGCCCTTTTTATGGTGGCAAAAAAAGTGGAAACTGAGGTGGTGTACTCAGTTGGGGAATGGCTGAACAAATCACAGCACAGGACTAATGGGAGGCCCCTGAGGCACTCTCTTAGGGACTTCTTCCAAGTTGTCATGGACTCATGAATATATATGATGATTAAAATAGTTCTGTCTTCACCAAATTGTACTATCAGCTATGCCATATGCCTTCTCCTCTCCACAAGGATTATATGAGAACATGGGAGAGAGCAAAGTACAGATCCCCTCTCTGCCACCCAATACCTCTGTGACCTCAAGACAATCACTTAATCTCTCTGTGCCCAAGTTTCCTCATCTAGAAAATGAGGGGGTAGGACTAAATGCCTCTAGGTCCCTCCCAGCTCTAAATCTATTTTCCTTATGACTGTAGATTATAATCTACAGTAAAGTAACCTAGCTGTAATGTGTCCATCATTCCCTTTTTCTATTAATCTAGGAAACCTGTTTAAAAAAGAAAAAAGGAATGAAGTCCCTCTACCAGGGCCAGTTCTGGATAATACCCTGCTGATTTTTTTCACTGATTTTTCTTTTTTTCCCCCCAGTTATTCAATCCATCCTCATAGATTATGATCTACAGTTCTCTCAACATCTTGGTCACTCTGTTCTGGAATGTACTTCTTGACATAAGGTATCTAGAATTTAACACAGTACTGAAACTGTTGTTCTTTTAATCTCTTAATTAAGTAAAGTGGGTTTTATTGCATTTTATGGTACAGGAATTCCTCATTGAATTTTAATTGAGCCCAAATCTTAGTACCCATCTAGTTTAGGTCTGATTCAGAACACTAGGTTAGAGCAACCAGTGCTTTGTCCACAGGAGCCAACTTCCTATTTTGAGCAAGTTCCTCTCCTTTCAACAACACCACCACCATTACCACTTCCTGGCTCTCTGAGGACACTGCACCATAAGAATTTTCACCCCCATCCTCTCCCTATCCAACTACTGTGCCCTCAACCTGCCACCTCTCCTGAGCTCCACCTTCTCCATGAAGTTCCCCATTGGGACTCACCAGATAAGTGGAGAATACTTGGAATTGCCCTGGATCTGGAGGGACTTCCATTACTCCTTCTTCTTCAACCTTCTTTCAGGGGTTACATGATATGACCACATCTTTCCCATCCAGGAAACAACCAGGAAACTGGGACCTACAAAGGTATTTTACCATCTGCCCTGTTCCATGTGTCTTCTGTCACCTCTTGTGTCCCCATCCCATTTCTCTCTCTTATTCTGGGAACAGTCATCAAATTAATACTAGCATTTCTACTGGAATAGGTGTGAGAATTGATTGTACTATGGCTCCACTCATAACCCTTTGACTCTAGAAAAAGCTCTCTTCTTTGGCCACCACTCTGCTAGAATGTGTTTCCCCACACACACACTAGAATGTGAATTAATTTAATTAATTGAGAGGAGAGACTCTCATTTTCCTATTTGTATCCCCAGTTCCTATGGTGCTTAGTAAATACTTTTTCATTCAGTCATTCCCCCTGCCTTTTGACATTTTTGTCCAACATGTCAGGTGACCAAGGCTAAATACATTGGAACTACCACTTCCTTAATTTTGAACATTCTTCCTCTTTCCCCTTCTTTCCCCACCCCTATTTCCTCTTCTCCTCTCTGCCCTTCTCCTCTTCTTCCTCTCCCTCATATCTTGGCTCTCCCTATATCACCCAGGCTTGAAATACAGTGGCCATTAATTAGCCCAGTTCCATTAATGATCAGCACAGAAGCTTCATCCTACTTTCTTTCCAACCTCAGTGGGTTAGCCCCTCCTTAGGTAACTGGGGAGCACTAATCCCCCTTATTTTAGTATAAGGTGTAAGATGTTGGCCTATGCCTAATTTCTGCCATACTATCTTCCAGTTTTCCCAGCAGTTTTTGTCAAATACTGAGTTCCTATCCCAGAAGCTGGAATCTTTGGATTTATCAAATACTGCATTACTAGTGAGTGTCATTTACTACTGTGTTTCCTGTGCCTAGCCTATTCCATTGATCCTCCACTCTATTTCTTAGCCAGTACCAGATAGTTTTGATGACTGCCACTTTATAGTAAAGCTCCAGGTTTGGTACCACTAACCCACCTTCCTGTGAATTTTTTTTCATTATTTCCCTGGATATTCTTGATTTTTTGTTTTTCCAGATGAATTTTGTTATTATTTTTTCTAGCTCTATAAAATAATTTTTAGGTAGTCTGATTGGTATGGCACTGAATAAGTGAATTAATTTAGGTAGTATTGTCATTTTTACTATTTTAGCTCTGCCTATCCATGAGCAATTGATATCTTTCCAATTATTTAGATCTGATTTGATTTGTGTGAAGAGTGTTTGGTAGTTGTGTTCATAGAGTTCCTGGGTTTGTCTTGGCAAGTAGACTCCAAAGTATTCTATATTATTGTATGATATGATTATGGATTTGAGTCAGATTAAACTCTGAGGATGGGGTCTGGAAGGTACCCAGCCCTGCCCCAGTATAGTTAGTTTAGAAGTTTATTGCTTGTCAAATTCTCACTGTCTCCTTTAAGTTTTATTGCCAATTAACAGTATTTTTACTTCTGCTCAGTCTCCCCACTTGTCAGCTACATATTAGTTTTGTCTGCAATCCATCATGTGTCAGAACCCCAGTCAGTGGGTCAGGGAGTTTGCCCACCAATTCAATACTCGGGACTCAAGAAGAAAGGACGGGGCTTGGCACAGGATGCAGCAATTGAGTTGAGACCAGATGTTAAGTGACATGTCTCTTTTTCTCAGAGCAGAATCCCCTTGGCCCTGGGGTCCCAACAATGGATTATTCTTTTCTTCCCAACATAACCGAAGATAAATTGTAACCCTGTCATCCTTCTAGAATTAACACAACTACAGAACAATGCTGAAGCACCTGAGTGACTCTTCCTGTTATTCAGGTTGAATATCTTTAGAGACAGGGGCCTGGAGAGGGGAGTCAGTGGGAACTGTGAGATCTGAAACATCTGACTGTCACTCCTCTATTTCCTCTTCCTTCGGTTTGACCTTGTTCCCCCTCCCCTTTTCCCCCTTGCTCCTGGAACACGTATGCATGTCTCCATACATTGATCACAAGCTGAACACGCACCCTGGGTGAGACAGAATTGGATGTTAGATTGTGAGCTCGACCTAGTGTGCATGGGGACTTCCCCTCTGACCAACATTCCTATATAAGGTCAAGGCATGTATTAGCTGGCGTGGTTCAGGTATTGAACTTGCCCATTCCTATGGGAATGTAATAAATCTGTCTCTGCTTGACTTGGTGGTCTCCTCGAGTTATTTGGGTAAACTGAGGCAGTTTGCTCCATACATTATCTACAGTTACTTTAAATGGAATTTCTCTTTCTGTCTCTCGCTGCTGGACTTTATTGATCATGTATAGAAATGCTGATGATTTATGTGGATTTATTTCATATCCTGCTACTTTGCTAAAGTTGTTAATTGTTTCAAGTAGTTTTTGAGTTGATTTCTCTAGGATTCTCTAAGTATACCATCATATCATCTGCAAAGAGTGATAGTTTTGTTTCCTCCTTGCCTATTCTAATTCCTTTAATTCCTTTTTCTTCTCTGATTGCTAATGCTAACATTTCTAGTACAATATTGAATAATAGGGGTGATAATGGACATCCCTGTTTCACCCCTGATCTTATTGGAAAGGCCTCTAACTTATCTCCATTACATATAATGCTTGCTGATGGTTTTAGGTAGATACTGCTTATTATTTTAAGGAAAGCTCCACCTGTTCCTAAGCTCTCTAGTGTTTTTATTAGGAATGGGTGCTGTATTTTGTCAAAAGCTTTCTCTGCATCTATTGAGATAATCATGATTTTGGTTAGTTTTCTTATTGATGTGGTTGATTATGTTAATAGTTTTCCTAATGTTGAACCAGCCCTGCATTCCTGGGTATAAATCCCACCTGATCATAACTGCTTACATGGATAAAAAAGAGAAAGAGGAGATCAATGAATTGGGCATGCAACTTAAAAAGCTAGAAAAAAAAATTAGAAATCCCCAATTAGATTAATAAACTAGAAATCCTGAAAATTAAAGGAGAAATTAACAAAATTGAAAGCAAGAAAACTATAGAATTAATCAATAAAGCTAAGAGCTGGTTTTATGAAAAAAAAATAAAATATTGGTTAATTTTATTTAAAAAAAGAAGAAAACCAAATTACCAGTATCAAAAATGAAAGGGGGTGATGTTACCACCAATGAAGTGGAAATTAAATCAATAATTAGGAATCATTTTGCCCAACTGTATGTCAATAAATTTGACAATCTAAATGAAATGGATAAATATTAACAAAAATACAAACTGCCCAGGTTAACTGAAGAGGAAATAAAATCCTTAAATAAGCCCATATTAGAAAAAGAAATTGAACAAGCCATTAATGAACTCCCTAAGAAAAAATCCCCAGGGCCAGATGGGTTTACAGGTGAATTCTACCAAACATTTAAAGAACAATTAATTCCAATATTATACAAATTATTTGGGAAAATAGGTGAAGAAGGAGAAATAAGATCTTTAATTGGGGGCAGAGGAACTATAACTCTTGGTATCTCAAAGCTCAGAAACTAGGAATACCCAAAGATGTGAACCAAGGACAGAGTTTTTATGGGGTAACAGAACAGAAGGGAACCAAAAGATTGCTCCAGAGTCACATACAACTACTTAATGTAAATGAACCTTTAACAAAAGAAACAATAGAACTCCTCCTGAGTTAAGTATAGACACTACTAACTCTAAATAGAAACTACTTAATGTAGGTGGACCCTTTTTACATAATAACAAAGTCCTGGGAGTAAGGCCAGGATCATTTTGCTTTGGGGAAGGTCCATAAGTCTATCAAGAGTCTGGAATTGACAAAGACTGGTTAGCCCCAGGCAATTCACCTGCCTGGGTAGGGGAGACCAGGTGGGGAATCAGTTCTTAGTAAATTTTTTAGTTAGCACCATAAATTAAATAACTACTAGACTCAGTACCACCTTTAAATTCTGGCATATTGGGCCCCCACCTCAGGGTGTCAGGGTTTGGAGGAACCTACTCCATCAGGCAGCTAGGTGGCATAGTAGATAGAGTACAGGCCCTGGAATTAGGAAGACCTTTGTTCCAATATGGCCTCAGACACTAGCTGAGAGATCCTGGGTAAGTCACTTAACCCTGTTTTTCTCCATTTCCTCCTCTATAAAATGAGCTGAATAAGAAAATGTCAAAGCACTCCAGTATCTTTACCAAGAAAACCCCAAATGGGGTCACAAAGAGTCAGGCACAACTGAAATGATTGAACGACAAAAGCTCATCAAAGGTGAAATATTTTATTAAGATAAAAATGAAATATGCAGAGTAAAACAATAATTATTAATAAATTGCACAACTAAGCAAAGATTACATTCTTTAATATGGGGAAATTGTATGGGATATGCAAATGTATGAATATACCAAAATAAGCCAGCCAAATGACCTAGACTGTATGGTACCGAGATTAAAAGAAATGAGGCATGAGAAAGACCAAGGCCTCTAGTGAAATGCAACTTTAGGGAGCTGAGGCAGCTGGCTGCTGACTCTGTGTACCACATGCTTGCTCTAAACCTCACTTCCCTCTTTTGTGTAAGGATGAGCAGATGGGACTTGTCAAAGTAATTGAATTCCCACCTCCTACAGCACCCCTGCATTCATAGTCAATACCAGAAGAACTCCAGATGGGGGTGAAGGTAGGGAGAGGACACCTTCCAACTTCCCCAGTCCTCACACTGGAATGGACCAGACTTAGACCCCCATGAGTGTTACCTGGCTCAGTTTGAAGTGTGGTGACTGGGCAAGGGAAGTGGCTCCAGGGGCAGGACTGTGCTCTGTGGGCAGGGTGGCAGGCCAGATGCCTCATCTGGCCTTCCTGGAGCCCTCCTTGCTACAGTATCTGGGGCTGCCTTGATTGAGGAGTGGAGGTGGTCCTTTACCTGGACCTTCCTTAGAATTTGCCAAATCCTCAACATGGAACAACAACAACAACAAATGACAAGGCCAAAGGCGTCTCAGATCTTCTCTCCTAATGTAGGACAAGGTAAGTAAGTACAGGAGTGACCCCCTCAATGTCATCCTCCAGCTCAGAGTGCCTCTTTCCCATCCCCGAATACTTAGGGATGTGACCACAGTGAAGATAGCAGCATCAACATAACAATAACTAGCATTTACAGAGCCTTGCAATGTACTTTACATATGCTATCTCTTTAATCCTCCAGACCAGCCTTGGAGGTAGGTGCAGGAATGATTTCCCATTTCCCAGGTGAAAAAACTGAGGATCAAAAAGATTAAGTGACTTGCCCAAGGCCACACTGCCAGTAAAGTGTTTGAGGCAAGGCTCAAATTTAGGTCCTCCTGACTCTAGGTCCTTTGTTGTCCACTGTACCCTCTAGATATCTCAATCAATATCTTTGAAACCTGAGAGAATAAATTTGGTTTTGGAAACACAGGTTCTTTTCCTCTGTTGTTTTGGATTAGAGCTGAGGTAGGGGTGGGGATGAAGCTAGAAATAAGGGATATAATCTGCAAGAAGGTAGATTTCAGATCAATGTAACAAGCTATTAAGAGGCAGCTTGTCTTAGTGCCTGATACCCTCTAGCTGTGTCACCAAAGGCAGTCATTTAAACTCTGTGGCTTAGGGCAGTATTCTTTAAAGTATTTTGACAGTACATCCCATCAGTTTAAAAAAAATCTTGTTTATTTAAAAATAATAAATATTTGAGAAGTTGTGGAAAAATTGGAACACTAATGCATTGTTGGTGGAGCTGTGAACTGATTCAACCATTCTGGAGAGCAGTTTGGAATTATGCCCAAAGGGCTATAAAGCTGTGCATACCCTTTGACCCAGCAATACTACTATTAGGTCTTTTTTCCAGGGAGATCATGGAAACTGGAAAAGGACCCACAGGTACAAAAAGATTTATAGCTGCTCTTTTTGTGGTGGCAAGGAATTGGAAATTGAGGGCTTGCCCATCAATTGGGGAATGGCTGAACAAGTTGTGGTATATGAATACAATGGAATACTATTGTGTTGTAAGAAACGATGAGCAGGCAGATTTCAGAGAAACCCAGAAGGACTTGCATAAACTGATGCTGAGTGAGATGAGCAGAACCAGTAGAACATTGTACACAATATCAACTGTGATAGACTTGATTCTTCTGAACAATACAATGGTCCAAGATAGTTCCAAAGGATTCACGATGGAAAATACTCTCCAAATCCAGAAAAAAAGAACTGTTCAATCTGGATGTAGATCTAACTATACTATTTCTATTGGTTTTTGTTGTTGTTATTTTTCTTTTTTGAGGTTTTTCCTTTTTGCTCTGATTCTTCTCTCATAACATGACTAATGCAGAAAAAAATTATATGCCTATACTATTGTACTAATGTTATATTGTGAAATGCATAAAATAAATATTATAAAGGAGATGTAGGTGAGATAGGAAATTTTAAGGTATTTTATTCATTAATGGTATAAGTCATTTTTGCTCTCACTGAAATATTAATTTTTAAAAAGAACAATGTGATTGAATATGCTTTGGGGTTTTCTTTTAAACCCTGTACTGATCTTGGCAGATAAGACCAACTTATAAATAATGATTATTACTTTTGTTGTTGTTGAGTTGTTTCACTTGGGTCTAACTCTTTGTGAGCCCATTTGGGGTTTTCTTGGCAAAGATACTGGGTTGGTTTGCCATTTTCTTCCTCAACTCATTTTACAGATGATGAAATTGAGACAAACAAGGTTAAGTGACTTGCCCAAGGTCAAATAACTAACTAGTGTCTGAATTCAGGTTTGAACTCAGAAAGTTGAGTCCTTCTGACTCCAGGCCTGGCACTCTATCCACTGTGTCACTTAGCTGTCATAATAATTTTTTTTAGTAATTAACTATTCAGTTAATTTGATGTATGTTATTTGCCAAACATGAATTTTTAAGCTACTTTACTGAGAGAAACACAAGACAATAAGTCATAAATCAGGGAATATTTTTAGAATCAGAGTAATTCCTTTTAGGAGAACGATCGAACCTATGAGTTTGTTGGTATGAGAAGCAAATTGTGAGAAACCCCATTTAAAAATTTCTGGGTCCCTTCACCCCCAGCAGCCAACATGGGTCCTGTTCGGACCAAGACCGTGAAGAAGGCGGCTCGGGTCATCATCGAAAGTTACTACTAAAGTACTACTACACCCGCCTGGGCAACGACTTCCACACCAACAAGCCTGTATACCAGGAGATCACCATCATCCCCAGCAAGAAGCTCTGTGACAAGATTGCCAGACATGTTACTCATCTGATGGAGCGCATCGAGAGAGGCCCTGGGAGAGGTATCTCCATCAAGTTGCAGGAAGAAGAAAGAGAAAGGAGGGATAACTATGTCCCTGAGGTCTCTGCTTTGGATCAGGAGATCATTGAAGTGGACCCTGATACCAAAGAAATGTTGAAACTCCTGGACTTTGGCAGTTTGTCCAACCTGCAAGTTACCCAGCCCACGGTTGGGATGAACACCAAGAGGAGCTGTTTAATGTTTACTTTGGTGTTCTTTGCAATAAACTTGGGAAGCCCCCAGGAAAAAAAAATTCTGGGACTCAGTGTTGGAGAAGTATCAAAGGTCTTTATTTATACATTTGAGCACAAATGGGCCAGCTCCCTAATGGAAACGGTGGCGAGGCTCGGAGCCCTTTTATCTAAACCGGCTGGCCCCTCCCTTCTTCCTCAGTTACAATTTGTGAGTCAAGACACTGGCACCAAACACTAGCCAATTGGAATTGAGGGGGGGCTTTTGAGGAGGGCCCATATTTTCCCACAGTTGGTATAGGAAAGTTTTCTGCTCTCTCCTCCTATCTCAGTGCATTTGGGTACTCTGTCTTCCTAGCCTGGAATGTGCTTCCTTATCATCAAAAAACTTGGCAAAAGCTTTCTTTAACCTCTGGTTTCAGTTTAGGTGCCATCTCTTCCTTTGTCCTCCCAGGTATAAGTTCTTTTCCCTCCCAAATTTTTCTTGAGCTTTTTGTATTCTCTACCTTGCACTCATCATAACCTACCCTACATTATTTATGTACATGTCAGAACTTGTAAGCTCCATGAGGACTTTGGTTATATCTTTATCTTTATTCTATCATTGCCTATTCAATAAGCATTTATAACAAAAGAGGCCACTATGTGTCAGGTACTGTGCCAAGTGCTGGAGAAACTAATAAAAAAGTGTTCTTTTTATTTTTGTGGGGCAATAAGGGTTAAGTGACTTGCCCAAGGTCACACAGCTAGCAAGTGTCAAGTGTCTGAGACTGGATTTGAACTCAGGTCCTCCTGAATCCAGGACCGGTTCTTTATCTACCGTGTACCTAGCTGCTCCCAAGAAGCTTACGTTTTACTAGTAGAAGGCAGAAGAATAGCTATGTTATGTACAAAATGAATATGTAGTGATTCGGAGTTAGGCTAACAAATTAGTAGGCCAACTAGGTGGCACAGTGGATAGAGCACTGACCCTGAAGTGAGTAGTACCTGAGTTCAAATCTCACCTCTGACACTTACTAGCTGTATGACCCTGAGCTAATTACTTAACCCCAATTGCCTTAAGCATCCGGGCCTACCTCCAGTTGTCCTAATGTATATCTTGCTACTGGACCCAGATGGCTCTGTGCAAGTCATAACATCACCCCAATGTCATGGTCTTCTTCAAGACTGAAGAACAAACAACAACTTAGTGGAAACGGGAACTACTTCTTGAAGATATTTGAGCTTAAGAAGTCAAGAGGAGGATGAGAATGAAGATTCCAGGTAGAGGTGACAGTCAATGCAAAGACAGAGAAAGGAGAGAGGATGAGGAATGTGTGTAAATGCGGCCAGATCATTAAAGCAGGAGGAAAAGTCAGGTGTGATCAGCCTAGAAAGACCGGCTGTAACCAAACTGTGAAGGATTTTACATATCAAACAGAAGACTTTGTATTTGATCCTAGAGGGACTCTGGGCAGCAGATGGATGAGGTGGGCCTTCACAATATAAACCCATCTCCTGGCGTATTTGACAAAAGGTGTTTCAAATAACTGGAGATGTGGATGGGGGCAGGTCCCAAGAGCCATTGTTAAACTTTGCTGTGTGAATATTTACAACTCAGAAATCAGCAAACCCTATAAATCAAGGCTTGACTTATTCTTTTGCTGATTGCCTAGACTTTTAAAAGTGATGGAGAAAATGTTAATAATGCAGATTAACCTAAAATTGTGTTGGTGTATACATTCATTTTTTTTTATGGGGCAATGGGGTTAAGTGACTTGCCCAGGGTCACACAGCTAGTAAGTGTCAAGTGTCTGAGGCCAGATTTGAACTCAGGAACTACTGAATCCAGGGCCCATGCTTTATCCACCATACCACCTAGCCTCCCCATCATTCATTTTTTCTAGAGAGTCAGTTGACAAACATGCCTTTGGGCAGATTCTTTCATACTCAGTAGTTCCACGCACTATACGGAATTATTATGTGAGTGGCTGAATGGGCTATAGTCATAATCCAAATTTAAGCAGATATTTCAGCTCTGCACAGTTCAGTGTTTTAAATCACAATATTTCTTATAAAGGTGAATATTATAAGCTAATTATTATAAATCTTCATTTAAAAAATCTGTTTCACAGGGGCCCATGAATCTTGTAATACATTTTTTAATCAAATTGATTAGATAACCCCTACCCTCTCCAAAAAAATTTGCTTAGGGCCTCACACACCCTTGGGTAGCCTTGACTAGAGCAATCAATCAATCAACATTATTACTTCTTTCCTAGAGTCATCTAACAAATTCCCTTTTCCCAGTAGTTTCCTGAGATGAGAGGCAATCTCCATCCCCATCTAATTCCTCCTTTGTTCCTACTTTTTCCTCTAGAAAAATATTATCAGCTCACACCAGGCTTTAAACTGAAGGGGATCCAATATCCAATTATCTTAGAGCTATAAGTTTGCCTCATACCCCAATTAAGTGTATTTGGGATATTTTTCTTTATTGCCAATAGCACTACTTATCCTAATGAAGGGTCTTTTAGGACCTTGGCTTAGGTACGTTAAAGACCACTTCTAATATGGTTGCAGCATTTGCTTTTATGTATAAACCTGAATTGAAAGAGTAAATCCTCAGAAAGGTCTGACAGAGAACAATTACAGAGAAATGCAGTTTAGTTATTCAGTGTAGATGCAGCTGCATAAATCAGTTGCTAGCAGGGGATCACCAAGTAGATAGGGGTCCCACAAGACTTGTTTTAATGAATAGATCAAAGAACATAGATCATGCTATGGGATAAAAAAAATCAGCAAACAGTAGCTAAACATCTACTGTGGGCAGAACACCTGGTTAAGCCTGGGGGAGATATTGAGAAAAGATATAGCCCCTGCCCTCAAATTATTTTACAACTTAGTACAAGAAGAGCTTAATGCAAATGAATGTTCTTAAAGTCAATCAGTTAACATTTGTGAATGTCTACTATGTGCCAGAGTTGTTCTAGGGTAGATTTAGCTTACATCATAGAGACCATAGAATTCAGAGATGGAAGGGACCTTTGAGGTCTAGTTCAATGCTCTCATTTTTTTGAATGAGGAAATTGAGACCCAGAGAAATTAAGTGACTTAAAGGCTGGTAGTTGCTGGTAAATGTTTAACAACCAGCTCTCTGAAAAGGCAGAGCACACTTTTAAGTTTAATCTGAATTATTAACATTTTCTTTATCATTTTAAGTGTAGAGAACAAACAAAAAGAAAAACAAATCAAGCCTTACATTTATAGCATTTGCCCATTTTCAAGCTGTAAATACACTTAAGATTTAACCAGAGCTGACTGGGAAAGAGCTGGCTCTAGTACACCCTTGCTTAAAGATAGCATGTAACAGAGCCCACATTTAAGCCTATATTCTATGACCCCAAATCCAGCCCCCATCCCACTCATATCATACTGCCTTCTCTGCTCTTGCAAAAACAGACAATAGGAAACAGGGTTTGAGACCTGGAGGGGGATTTAGTGAAACCCTATCTAGTTCTCTCCCAGATGAGGAAACAAGCACCCTGAGGGTAAGTGCTTGGTTCTAGAACACATAAGTAGTAAGAATCAGAGCTGGGACTAGAAGGCCACTCTCCTAACACTCAGGCCTGTGTTATTTCTCCCATGCTGTATCTCCTCACTGATTCAATCTGTAATTACTCATCTCCATAAACTGCTGTGAGCCTACATGTTATCTCTAGAGCAACCACTTCACAGCTTGAGAACTGAAACTAATGTTCGATGGCAAGACAAAGCACAGATTTCATTTGGCCTCTATGGTTTTCTTTCATCTTCACAAGTGATCTATAGAGGGAGGGCTGGGAGCTCCATAAGATTGGATTGCTTATAGATTAGCTTATGACCTTCTCTGACCAAAACATTACATGCTAATTTTTCAATAATATAGGAAAGTCACATACTTGGACTGTCCACTTGACTATACACATATATGCACTCACAGGGCCTTGGGTTCTTCACACAAAGCCTTTTCCTAATGGATTTCCATCTTTACCTATCATCCACTCAGATGCTTGCTGGCAATTAGTCTTAATAAATCAGCAGGAGTATCCTATGGGGAACCCGGGACTGCCTAATTGTTGGCAGCTGTGGGGCCTCTGGCTGTTGGGCACAGACTTTTAACCCCAACCTTCCCAGTCTGCAGGTAGAATTCTTAACCCTGGAACAATTCTCCATTGCAAGATGTAGGAGTGGAATGGATATTTCTTCCTCATTTTGAATAACTGCTATCTCTTCAAGAGTTATTTTAGTTGGCTGGCCTTGCTAGGTTTTACAATAATAGCTGACAATTTTCCTTGGATCTTTCAGAGGAGGAAGAGGGACTGGTGGTTGTTAGAAGGATAGAGGTAGAGGGTAAGGTCTAACAGCATCCATGAATAGTCATAAAACCTGATTTAAACTCCTACTTTCAGCCTCTTCACACCACCACACTACCAGCAAATGTTGTCTTATGAGTTCC
Organism: Dromiciops gliroides; assembly: GCF_019393635.1. Taxonomy (NCBI): domain Eukaryota; kingdom Metazoa; phylum Chordata; class Mammalia; order Microbiotheria; family Microbiotheriidae; genus Dromiciops; species Dromiciops gliroides. The sequence goes on from NC_057865.1 coordinate 90,973,866, forward strand.
TTTCTCCATGTCCTTTGGTCAACAAAATAATCAAGTAACAACTCTCAAGATGAAAAAAAGGAGGAGCAAGAGGCCTACGTATTTACCCCACTTCTCTAGCCCTCTCCCCAAATGGAAAGTTGGCCATAAATTAGCTGAGTTGAGATTTCTGTTGAAATCTAAGGCCTTATTAGCACTAGTAGAAAAATGAAATAGACAAAACAATGGAAATTTTGCAGCCTCCAATTAAAAATAACTGACACATTTACTAGCTGTGTGACCCTGGGCAAAAGACTTAACCCCAATTGCCTCACAAAAACAAAACAAAAACTGACTCTGTGTGTGTGTATCTTAAATGCATGATGTGTGTGTATGTGTGAGGGTGTGTTTTGTGAAGATCCAAAGTGGTGATTTCATCAGTATGGAAACTCTTTCCACTGATACAGAGTGGCAAACTTAAGCTTTTAGAGAACTGCTTTGGGTTCTGAGAAGTCCAAGAGGAGTATATGTCAGAGATAGGGAAGGACTTGAAACTTGGTCTTACAGACTTCGAAGCTTAATGCCTACCCATGTTTTCTACATATATATATATATATATAATATATATTTTATATATATATATAAATGTATATATGTATTCATCTGTATGTTGGATATATTGGGTGTAGGTACACAGCCTTGGTCCTACAGAAAATAAAATCTCCTGAACCAGCATCAAGAAAAGAAGGTGGGGCAAGGAAAGTTTTCCCCAGACCCCGAGAACAGTAATAATGACTTCATCATTAATTTCTTTTGTCTTTTGTTTTTTCAGGGCAATGAGGGTTAAGTGACTTGCCCAGGGTCACACAGCTAGTTGTGTCAAGTGTCTGAGGCTGGATTTGAACTCAGGTCCTCCTGAATCCAAGGCCAGTGCTTTATCCACTGTGCTGTCTAGCTGCCCCATATCATTAATTTCTGAGGGGTCTATTATACCTGGATTCATATAACCTTCCATGAAAGTGATGGGGAAGATTAATAATATACCCTGTGATGTTCTCCTTGAAAGTTTCATCTCAAATTACCATCCTATTCCAGTTTTTTTTAGAAAATACCTTTACAACCTTTAAAAGGGCTGGAACTTGGTGGAATAAGTGATAAAAGTGACCCATATCTGGAATGCATTAAGCTTTAAGTTCCATAAGGAAATTGTTGGTTTCAACAAGAAAGTAGACACTATGACTCTAGTATATCCAGATCCACCAGCTCTCACTGAAGCATGAACATAGATTAGAACCAATTCTGACCTGTTCAAAATATGATCAGGATCCTGCAAGCAACAAGTTGGGGCCAAATACCTGTCCATTTTTAACATCCATGAAGCTTATGCAAAGACCTACAGTAGAGATAAACAGTGGATGTTTATATCATGAAAGTGCTAGCTCTTCAAACTCAGAAGTGAATCCTGAGGTATTTGACTTAGGTGACCCCCCAGTACTGGAAGGATGGAAAGATCAGTTGCAGTAGACCCTCAGAAAGAAGACAGGCATGTTTTGGCTGCATGAGTGGAATGGAGAATGAGCCTGACAAATAACCTACAGATTCTAACTCAGTAACTCCTGACTGAGCCAGGAATGATCTAGGAAGATTCCCTTTTCTGTGTTGGAAGACATTAGAAACTATGTGAAAGAACTGCCGGTCAGTAGCATCATCCCAAGTTCAGCACCCTATGTTCATTGCTTCTAGTGAGGGTCACAAAAAAATACAGAAAGATACAAATCTGAGTAGACTACCAGCCTTTAAACAAAAGAACTGAGGTGGGCAAGTACACTATGCTCCTGGTTCAAGATACCCTGGTTCTGGAGCACCTAGGTGGCGCAGTGGATAGAGCACTGGCCCTGGATTCAGGAGGACCTGAGTTCAAATCCTGCCTCAGACACTTAACACTTACTAGCTGTGTGACCCTGGGCAAGTCACTTAACCCCAATTGCCTCACCAAAAAAAAAAAAGATACCCTGGTTCTCAGTTTTAGAATTATACTATAGATATACTATAGATATTATCAGGTTCCTATGGTTAATGAAGACAAAGAGAAGATGGCTTTCATCTTCCTTACTTGAATTTATGCCTTATAACCTCATTGTATTTAGAAAGACTAGAAAAACATAGGGAGGGACTAATGAAAGCAGCTAGGAAAAGCTGATGTAGAGCTGTCAGTCCACAAGTGCCAATTTTGCAGAGCTTCTATTAAATATATAGGTCTCATAGTATCTCAACAAGGTGTGAATGCAAACCAAGAAAGTTTTAAATGCTTCTGAAGTGTCCATTTCCACAAAATCTTTAAAATGTAAGGACTTTTATGAGACTTGCCAATTATTATTACTAATATGTTGAGAACTATAAATGCCTACAAAGGCATTTAGAGATCAGTTGACAGACAAATGTGATCAAGCTTTCAAAGACTTGATCACCTGCCCTATGTATACAGTGGTGTTGGCCTATGCAGATCCAAGCAAGGCTTATGTCTTATACAAAGAGAAACACTATGGGAGGCCCTGCAGTGATGAGGTAAAAGTTGCCTTGGCCACTTGTGCTCCCTATAGGTATGCCTCTCTACTAATATACCCTATGTGTATGCTCACTTTTGGAATTTGTGGGAAAGGGCATTTCACATATGTTGAATGTTCTGTTAATATTGTCTATGTTGTTATTTTAGTAAAAGCCTTTACTTTGAGCTAATTTAATTATCTCAACAAAGAAGCATGTAGCATTGGAAACTTGTGAGCTATGGTTTCAGGAATTTAGACCCATAGATGACATTGAATATTGATAGTCTTCTACTGGGGGACCTCACCTTCTAGTGAGAATGGTGGTAGGATACCCCAGAAAAGGGGTGCTACATTTTTCTTCTATTAGTTAATCAAGTAATTTGTGATCCCCTTCTTTATGTTCAGCACTGTGCATATTGCCTGCCTAACAGATTTTTGAAATTGCCATACATATGAACTTCTGTCCAGTCAATCAGTCGGTCATCAGTTAGTCAACAAGTATTTATTAAGTGCTTATGTAGAAAATGCTCTGAAACCTCTCTCTCAACTCCTATTCGCACTAAGTAGGTGTCTGGAGATAGTTTCCATGTTCCCTCAGGGCACTAGGAGTAGCCTTAAGAGGTCTGAGGAAGAGTTATAATGCTACATAGCTCATAAGTCCTCACTCATTGGTGTGCTCCCTGCCTTTATTATGTGTTGATTATCAATTAATAAGCCAGAATAAAAAGTATTTTGCTATAGTAATATAATTGACATAAAGCATCTCCTTAAATATGTGACACACATTTCTTTCTCTAATACTTCTAGAATCCAGGTGAAAGTGACCTCAAGTTCAGAGAGCTCATGTGGCAAAAGGGAAGTCTCTTTGTTAGAATCCTTAAGATTGGGGCAGCTAGGTGGCACAGTGGATAAAGCATCAGCCTTGGATTCAGGAGTACCTGAGTTCAAATCCGGCCTCAGACACTTGACACTTACTAGCTGTGTGACCCTGGGCAAGTCACTTAACCCACATTGTCCCCTCCCCCCCAAAAAAAAAGATTGGGGCAGCTAGATGGCGCAGTGGATAGAGCACTGGCCCTGGATTCAGGAGGACCCGAATTCAAATCCAGCCTCAGACACTTGACACTTACTAGCTGTGTGACCCTGGGCAAATCACTTAACCCCAGTTGCCTCACACACAAAAAAAAAAATCCTTAAGATGCTCCTCTTAGGTATAGCAGAGCTTTTCTGTTGGCCTCTATGGAGACTTTGGTCTGTGTCCTATAGAGCCTTGATTTATCCTTGGTTCCAGTAGCAGATACTACCATCAGTTGATCTAAGGATACTGCTAGGATTCCAATGGGAATATGGGAAGTTCAAAATCTTTTGGCTACTTCAAAGCTCACAGGCTTATCCTCAAGTCAGGGGGTTGGGATAAAGACCAAGACCTATGGCTAAGGTCCATTCCTCTTTCTTCAATTGATTCCTTCTAAAGGGAATGTTCTCCCCTCTCCATTTGCTCAGATCTCTTTTATTCTGAACTGGCTCTTCAATTTTATACACTGACCCTCCCCGCCCCCATCCCAGGATGTTAAAAAGTTTCCTCAGTCAATCCAAACATATTTCCTATAAAACTGACTGAGGACTTTTTTGAACTTGGTCTAAGGTTTATAAAATTGACTAAGATGTGTTCTCACCTGGTTAATATACTAGAAATAGCATTTTGTTCTTTTTTAAAATAAGTTTTTGTTGATATCTTTCATTTTTTTTACATGATCAAAGTTATCCCATTATAATTCTTCCTCTCCATTCTAGAGTCACTCCATATAACAAATGGTATTTTTTTGTTTGTTTTTTGGGTTTTTTGTTGTGGGGCAATGAAGGTTAAGTGACTTGCCCAGGGTCACACAGCTAGTAAGTGTCAAGTGTCTGAGGCCAGATTTGAACTCAGGTCCTGTTGAATCCAGGGCCGGTGCTCTATCCAAACAAATAGTATTTTTTAAAGACAAAAGGAAAAAGAGAAAAAAGATCAGTAGAGCTGATCAATATATTGAAAGTCCAAAAATATGTGTAATATGTAATACCTGTGGACCTCCTGCCTCCACGAGGTGGTGGGTTGTATGTCCTTTCATATCTCTTCATTTGAGTCATGCTTTATTTTTATAATTTTGTTATATTCACTTTTGATTTATGTGTGTGGTTGCTCTTTCCATTTATATTCTAGTTATTATATATAGTTTTCTTGGCTGTTTACTTCCCTCTTCACTAGTTCATATAGATCTTTCCATATTTTTTCTGTATTCATCATATACATAATTTCTTATACTACAGTAATATTCCATTAATTCATGTATCATAATTTAACCATTCCCCAAATGATGGACATCTACTGTGTTACTAAAAATATTTTATGTATATGGGAATTTTTCTTATTGTTTCCTTAGGATATAAACCTAGTAATGAGATCTTTGATTCAAAGGTTATGGACAATTTAATTACTTTATTTGCATAATTCTGAAATGCTTTCCAAAAGGTTTATACCATTTCACAGCTCCATCAACAATGTATTGTGATGATTAAAAATATGAAACACATAGTTTCTGGGTAATTTAATAATTTTATTAATAGACCAGCAGTTTATTAATAAAAGAATGTCTATTGGCCATCTTTCTTGGACCAAAGACCTCTAAGAGTGGTGGGGTCACAGTTAATATACCCTTCCAACTGTAGGAGGTCCATCATATAGCAATCAAGTCTTACTGGTGTAAGGGGCTAAAATTCTAGCTATACTGTCTAAAATATCTAATGAGTGGTCGCCAACAAATCATAAGCTTTAGCAGGAGTTAGACTTTTAAGCATATATTAAGGAGAATAAGAATTTGGTAAAGACAGAAAGGCCTAGATTCATCTTTCTATTAAAGGGAAAATGCATTTCTAGCTCCCTTCTCTACCAGAGTCCTCAGGAAAAAAAGAGTCAGAGCGCCAGCTTTCCCCTTCTTCCTCCCACAAGCAAACGTCACTTCCTGATGCCAAAGAAAAGATGCATGGTCTTGCCCTCAGAGACCTTCTCCTCATGGTGGAGCTTTCCTACAGTAAGTCTCTAGCAGGTAGCATCATTCCAATCATCACACTGGTTAATGATAATCAAATCTAATTGGTTGATGTGATTGGAGGTGGGTTATATTAAAATGAAGTTCAGGGATAGGTGACTCATGTCACTCAACTCTTGGTAATGACATAAGAAGAATGTAATACCCCTCACCCAAAATAATTTCCATCTAAGTGTCTTTGTGCAGGCCAGAGTCCTTCAGCTATCTAGACAAAAGGATGTCCCCACCCAAGGTTCCTTTGATTCAAATGAATCTTACTTTCAAAGAGAACTTAGACCTTGGAGGAGTAGGGGGAAGAAAGGACAAAGAAAGAAGGGGAGATCACTGGGTCCCCCAAGATAATGATTATTAATAATTATTTCTCACATTATTCATGTGCCCTATTATCTTATTTAAAAAAAAAAAAACATGTTGAATATTGCCATTTTTTTGTCCTCTGCCATTTTTTAGGGTATAAGGTGAAGTTTTAGGGTTGTTTTGATTTCTCTTATTATATTGGAGCATTCTTTTATATGGTTATGAATTGTACTTCTTTTAAGAACTTTGTTCACATCCTTTTATCATTTATCTATTAGAAAAATGGCTATTATTTAAATATATATACATATATATTATTTATCTTGGATATCGAAAACTTATCCGACAAATTTGATACAAAGATGTTTTTTCCTATTCAACTGCTCTCCTTATCTTAGGTGCATTAATTTTATCTGTACAGAAGCTTTTTGGTTTCCAGAGTTAATAATTTTATCTTTTATAATTGCCTCTTTGTTTTGTTAAGAATATATCAGAAGGGCAGCTAGGTGGCACAGTGGATAAAGCACTGGCCTTGGATTCAGGAGGACCTGAGTTCAAATCCAGCCTCAGACACTTGACACTTAACTAGCTGTGTGACCTTGGGCAAGTCACTTAACCCTCATTGCCCTGCAAAAAATAACAAAAACAAAAAAAACAAAAAACAAGAATATATCAGGGGCAGCTAGGTGGCACAGTGGATAAAGCACCTGACCTGGATTCAGGAGGACCTGAGTTCAAATCCGGCCTCAGACACTTAACACTTAATTGCTGTGTGTCTCTGAGCAAGTCACTTAACCCCAATTCCCTCACCAAAAAAAAATATATCTCCTACTCATACCTGTGAGAGGTATATGGTCTGCTTTTCTTCTAATTTTTTTTTTTTACAATATGATCTTTAATAGTAAGGTATCTATTTAAAATGTATTGTGGAAAATGGTATAAGGTGTTATAAGCCTAATTTCTGTTAGACTGCTTTTAGTTGTCCAACATTTCTTATTACCAAGTCAGTTAAATGGGACAGTTCATAGAATACCAGGGCTAGAGTCAGGAGAACCTGAGTTCAAATCTAGCCTCAGATACTTGGTTTTGTGATCCTGGGCAAATCACTTTAAATCTGTTCACCTCTGTTCCTCATCTGTAAAATAAGCTGGAAAAGAAAATGCCAAACTACTCCAGTATCTTTGCCAAGAAAACCCCAAATAGCATCAAGGAGAGTTGGACAGGACTGGAGTGACATACAACATCATCTTACTAAATGAGTATTTTTCCCTAAGAAATTTATGTTTTCCAGTTTATCAAACACTGGGCTAATTGAATTCCATTTCCCTGATTCTCCCTTGTCTAGTCTGTTCCATTAATCTGTCTCTATTTTCAACTAATACTAGAAAGTTTTGATGACTGATGCTTTATAACATAGTTTGAGGTCTGGAAGTGCTATTCATTCTTTGTCCCTACTTCTTTTTTTTTTTTTTTTGCGGGGCAATGGGGGTTAAGTGACTTGCCCAGGGTCACACAGCTAGTAAGTGTCAAGTGTCTGAGGCCGGATTTGAATTCAGGACCTCCTGAATCCAGGGCTGGTGCTTTATCCACTGCGCCACCTAGCCGCCCCCTGTCCCTACTTCTTTTCTTCATTTCCCCAATATTCTAGATCTTTTATTTTTCTAAGTCAACTTTGTAATTATTTTATCAGATTCTATAAATTATCTCCTTGGTTATTTATTTGATACAACATTAAAGTGTAAATTGACTTTGATAGTATTGTTATTTTTATTACATTGGCAAAGCCCAGCTCTGAATATTCCTCTATTTAGCTTGTCTATTTCTTTAAGAAGCACTTTGTAATTGAATGATGCAAGTCTTTTGTGTGCTTTGGTATCATTTACTTTAAATGAGGTAGGGTGACTTCATTAGTTTATTCCATCAATTCCCACCCACCATACTTAGGTCCCAGGCACCTGGGATTCAAAGGAAGGCAAAAAACATGGTCCCATCTCTCCAGCAGCTCACTTTTCTGGTGTACATTCACAATATACAAGAAGCCAGAGATGCTGGGAGAGAGAGATGAGGAGGGGACACGTTCCAGACATGGGGGCAGAGGGTAGCCAATGAATGCAAATATATGTAGAAGGGGCAGCTAGATGGCACAGTGGATAAAGCACCGGCCCTGGATTCAGGAGTACCTGAGTTCAAATCCGGCCTCAGACACTTAACACTTACTAGCTGTGTGACCCTGGGCAAGTCACTTAACCCCAATTGCCTCACACACACAAAAAAGGATAGCAAATATATGTAGAGAGATGCAGTACCATGTGTGAAGAAGAACAAGTAGACCAACATAAAGTGCATGTTGGGGTAAGAAAGTGTAAGAAGACTAGAAAGCTAGAAAGGGGCCAGTTTTGAAGGGCTTTCAGTGGCAAACAGAGGATTTTACATTTGATCCTGGAGATAAAGGGGAATCACTGGAGTTTATTGAATAGAGGTGGAGGAGGTAGTGACATAGACCAGTACTTTCAGAAAATAATTTTGTCCACTTAGAGGAAGATTGATTGGAGTGGGAAGAAACTTTAGACAGGGAGACTAATTATAAGGCTTTTGCAGTCCAGGAAAGAGGTGATGAAGACTTGTTTGTAACCAGGATGATAGCTTTGTGAATAGAGAAAAAGGGAGATGTTATTGACATAGGGCTTAGGATAATTCAGAAAAAGTTTCTCCTGTGAGAAGCAAAACCAAAGGTGACCAGATAACAGAACAGATATAGAGAAGAATCAAGGGACTAGTAAAGTTTAGATTGACCAACTAGATATCAGGACAGATACACCTAAGAAGTAAGGGGAGAAAAGAGATCATAGAAAAAGGGATAAGGACCCATGTGTACAAAAATATTTATAGCACCTCTCTTTGTGGTGGCAAAGAATTGGAAATCGAGGGAATGTCCATCAGTTGGGGAATGGCTAAACAAGTTGTGGTATATAAATGTAATGGAGTACTATTGTGCTGTAAGAAATGATGAGCAGGCATATTTCAGAAAAACTTAGACAGACTTAAGTGTACTGATGCTGAGTGAACTGAGCAGAACCAAGAGAACATTGTACACAGTAACAACATTGTGTGATGATCAACTGTGATAGACTTAGCTCTTCTTAGCAGTGCAATGATCCAAGATAATTCCAAAGAACTCATGATGGAAAATGTTCTCCACATCCAGAAAAAAGAACTGAATTCCAAATGCAGATTGAACCATGCTTTCTACTTTTGTTTTTGTTTTTTGTTTTTTTAGGTTTTCCCCTTTTGTTCTGATTGTTCTTTCACAACATGACTAATGCAGAAATATGTTTGATGTGATTGTACATACATTACCTATATCGGATTGCTTTCTGTTTTGGGGAGGGATGGAGAAAAATTTGGAACAAAAAATCTTATGAAAACAAATGTTGAAAACTATCTTTACATGTAACTGGAAAATAATAAAATACTTTTATGATAAAAAAAGAAGAATTAAGGGGAGATAAAATTCTATAGTAGGAAAGTTAGTTAGGCATGGCTAATACCTGACTAGAGCCAGGAGACAGAGATAACCCCAAAGGTTAGGACCATCATTTAAAAAAAAAATCCCCCTCAACTCTCAGGAATATGACGAACATCCAAGCTTTCCCAATGTGATGAAATAATGAGATTTAGCAGATACTCAAAGACCCACCTGAAGATTAATCTAGACTAATTGAATCAAGTGAGAGTGATTAGCTGCTGATTAGCCTACTTCAAATTAACTGGATTGTAATCACACCTTGAGAACACCTTCAGAACCAATGGCTTTGGATGATGCCAACCAAGCAGCTTGAAGCAGTGTGTAAAGACCGCCTCTGTTCCAGACCTATAAAAAGCTTCCACGATCAGCTTGCTAGAGAGTTTCTGATTGAAGCAGGCTTGTGGCAGAGGACTTGAGGAAGAACCAGACCAGGCTGGAACTCTAGGCTAAATAGGCTTTTTTTCTTAACTTTTTGAACTCCATGGGAATATCTGTATGCTTTAATAAATGTTTAATGCCCAAGGACTGGTGCTAAAGCTTCTAATTTAAGGCGACCACAATTTAGATTTTAAACATCACACCACAAAAGGGAACTTTCCAGTTTTCAAGTGGACACCCCATCTATCTTCTATAAAAGCTTCTGCCTTTCTTCTGTTCTGGGAGGAAGATGTTTTTGAGCCTTCCTTTTGACAACAGACTGAATATGTGGGGTGAGTGGGAGTGGAGAATGATTTTGAGGTTGTGAGCCTAGGAGGGTAAACCATCATTTCCTGATCCACCCAGGCCAGGCTCTTCTATTTTTTAAAGTTTTATTTGTTTTATTTTTAATATGTGAAACAAAATAAGCATTTCCATAACATAGTAAAATTTTAAAAAGATACATGATAAAAAGTACATGAAATTGCAAATCTATTGTGTACAACTTGCTATTTCTTTTAAATATATGTTATCATGTAACTTTCTTTTTTTTCCCTATAGATGGTCACCATTAGACACAAATATGTATGTGTGTGTGTAAAATCATTCTATACATACTTCTATTTATCAGTTCTTTCTCTGGATTCAGATAGCATCTTCCTTCATATGTCCTTTATAATAGTAAAGTTGTTCTTAAGAGCCATCAATCCTATGAATGAAAGGTAGCATGGTGCAAATAGATAGACCATTGCACTTAGAATCAGGGAGACCTGAGTTTGAATCCTGCCTCAGAATCTTATTAACTGTGTGACCGTGGGCAAATCACTCATTCTTTCTGAAGTTCAGCTTTGTTATTCATAAAATGAAGATATGAGATAATACAAAGGGCTTTGGAAATTATAAAGCATTATATTAATATGAAGTATAAACATATGGTTCTTTCCATGATCTGATTTTCAGAAAATAAAAATAATTTTTTCTTCTCCAAATAGTCTATACACAGGAGGCAGCTAGGTGGCACAGTGGATAAAGCACTGGCCCTGGATTCAGGAGGACCTGAGTTCAAATTCAGCCTCAGATACTTGACACTTACTAGCTGTGTGACGCTGGGCAAGTCACTTAACCCTCATTGCCTCCAAAACAAACAAACAGTCTATGCATCAAAGAAAAGCAATTGTGCACAATTCACTCTGTACATATTGTCTAATACCTTTTTGCCAGGAGACAACATACTGTATCTTAAGGGCTCTGAAGTAAATGCTTCTTCATTGCAGATCAGTGTGCTGAAGTCTTCCAAGTGCTTTTTTCTTTCCCATTATTGTGGTCATTGTGTAAATTGTCCTCTTTATTCTACTTATTTTATGCTAATTAGTTCACCCAAATCTTCAGATGTTTCTGATTTCTACATATTCATAATTTCTAATGATACAACAATAAATCATCATATTAGTGGGGCAGCTAGGTGGCATAGTGGATAAAGCACCATACCTGGATTCAGGAGGACCTGAGTTCAAATCTGGCCTCAGACACTTGACACTTACTAGCTGTGTGACCCTGGGCAAGTCACTTAACTCTCATTGCCTTGCCCCCCCCTCCAAAAAATCATATTAAAGGAACAAGAATGAAACAATTTTTGAAATGTAGCAAAAACAGTATTTTAGATAAAATCTTTATCTCTAAATTGAACACTTTAAATCCATTGATTTGTGTAGGGAAATAAAAAGACTAGAAAATCCAGAAATTAATAGCCACTGAATAAATATGAGGAAAAATTTGAAAATCAAAGTGAGCAACAAAATTTAAACCAAAAAGTTCTTTGAAGTAATAAAGAAAGATCTGGGGGGTTTTGGGGTTTTTTTTTTGGTGATACTCTATTTTTCCAAGTGAATTTTATTTTTTATCAAGTTATGTAAATTATTCCTATGATAATTTGATTGGTATAGCATTAAAAGTGTAAAATGGCTTTTATTAGTATGGCTCAGCCATGATAACTGAATATTCCTTTCATTGTTTAGATTGTTCTTTCTTTCTTTTTAAAAAAAAGTAATAAAACATATTTATTTATAGTTTTGGGTTCGAATTTTTATCTCTCCTTCCCTTGCTCCCCTCCCCTCTCCCTGAGGTTATAAGCAATCAGATATAAGTTATACATATACAATTATGTAAAACATTACCATATTATTCATTTTGTATATGAAAACTTGAATAAAAGAAAAAATGAAAGTGAAAAATAGCATGCTTCAGTCTGTGTTCCATCAATATCACTTCTTTTTTTGGAGGTTGATATTATGTTTCATCAATAGTCCTTTGGGATTGTCTTGGATCATTTTGTTGTTGAGAATAGTCAAGTCTTTCACAGTTCTTCATCAAACAATATTGCAGTCTCTGTGTATACAAGTCTTTGTAGGCCTTTCTGAAATCATCCTCTTTGTCTTTTCTTATAGCACAATAAAATTCCATCACCATCATATACCATAGCTTGTTTAGCTAATCCCTAATTGATGAGCATTCCCTTAATTTCTAATTCTTAGCCACCACAAAAAGAGCTGCTATAAATATTTTTTTACAAATAGATCTTTTTCTCTTTTTGGAGTTGTCTTTGGGATATAAACCTAGCAGTGGTATTGCTGAATCAAAGGGTATGCACAATTTTATAGCCCTTTGGGCATAGTTCCAAATTGCTCTCCAGAATGTTTGGATCTTTTCACACCAACAGTGGATTAGTATCCCGGCTTTTTCACATCCCCTTCAAAACCCAATAATTTTCATTTTTGTTATATTTGCCAACAATGAGCTATTTTTAAAAATAATAAATATATGCCATTAATTTGATCCCCAAAATAATCAAGAAACCATATTACCAAAATATAAAAATGTATTATTAGAGAGGAAATAGTATATTTCTCCTCTTCATTTTTGTATTATGTTGATTTATTTATTATTTCTACACTATTAGGTATCAGTTTATGTCTTTTTTGGGGGTATTTTTTGTGAGGCAATTGGGGTTAAGTGACTTGCCCAGGGTCACACAGCTAGTGTTAAGTATCTGAGGCTGGATTCGAACTCAGGTACTCCTGAATCCGGGCTGGTGCTCTATCCACTGCGCCATCTAGCTGCCCCCTTTTTTTTTTTTTTGCAGGCAATGGGGGTTAAGTGACTTGCCCAGGGTCACACAGCTACTAAGTGTTAAGTGTCTGAGGCCAGATTTGAACTCAGGTACTCCTGAATCCAGGGCCGGTGCTTTAACCACTGCGCCATCTAGCTGCCCCAGTTTATGTCTTTTGTTCATGTTACCCTTATCAATCACAATTTTTGTTGTACTATGGACTTACAGAATATTTCATATTTCTGCCTATTGCAATTTATTTATGAATTCTTTAGTGCCCTAGCCCATGATCACTTTTTGCACAGATGCCATAAGATCCTGAAAAACAGATATGTCCTCAAAGATTCCCATTCAGTAATGACCAAAGATCTATTTTATCTAGTTTTTCTAACATCCTGTTCAGATCCTTAATGTCTTTTTTGATTTATCTTTATGTTATATTTGTCTAAATCTGAGAGAAACATGTTGAAGCCACCTGCAATTATTGTCATGCTATCTAGGTCTTCTAGATAATTATTTTCTACTAGTAAGTTAACTTTCCTTTAAATACTTAGATACTATTTAGTACTGCCATTCAGTAAGTATGTATTTGGTACTGATATTGCTTTATTATTTGTATTACCATTAAGTATAATATAGTTTCTGTGTTACTTTATTGTTACTTTGCCTGACACTGTGACTGTAGTGTAATTTAAAATTCTAAATGTGGGTTCTAATCTGTCTCCCCAGTTTGGGGGAAAACTGACTAAAATCACTGATAAATGAATTTAAGTTTTTTAAGGGTTTATTGAAAGATAGTAAAAGAGAAAGATTGAGAACAGAGTTCTTATAACTTGACGATCCTAAACTTCCCTAGCTTCCATTTCTGAAGTGCTCTGCCACCACCACGATCTCTCACAGTCAAAAAGAATGAGCTCTCTGCACAACCTCTGCTTCCTCCTTCCTGTTTCCCTCCCAGAAATGGGAGGTTCTTCAATCTGATTGGTTCACTGGGCCTGAAGGTAGTCAAAGTTCAAAGTTGTTAGCTTCTGAGAACAATTCCATTCTTAAGTACCCTTAAGTACCAGCCAGAAGTGCTTACAATCTAGTAAGCAGTCAACAGTCAGTTGCCTTATCTAATTCAATCAGTTTAAATCTCCAGGTGGGTCCCTGAGTGTCTGCTAAATCCATTATCTTAACACACTGTCACTCTTATTTTTTTCATTTTAATTCTTCATGTTATGTTATTCCTTTCTAAAAATCAAGATTAGATAGGGGGCAGTTAGGTGGTGCAGTGGATAAAGCACTGGTCTTTGATTCAGGAGGACCTGAGTTCAAATGTGACCTCAGACTCTTGACACTTACTAGCTGTGTGACCCTAGGCAAGTCACTTAATCCTCATTGCCCTAAAAAAAAAAGAAAGAAGGAAAGAAAAATCCATGTTAGATAACTGTAGTTTCTATTGTTTGGAACAATCAGATTCCATTTTTCTCTACCTACCTGCATTTCCCTTTTCTCCCCTCACTTCATCTCCCAATTCCAAATCTATGTAATTTCTCTCTTTGTTTGAGGAGATTGATTGCCTCCCTAAGTCCACTTCCCCATTTCAGATAGCTCCTCCTTCTTCCTATGGTAGTTCATTCCCTGGATTACTTAAGGTCATAAGAATCCCTTTCCCTCACACCCCACCTCCATATTTGAATTATCTTTCCTTGTAGGGTCCTAATTTCCAGAAATACTAAGTCTTATCTTTCTCTTTGACCATATAAACACTAGATTCAATCTGAAACTAAGAGTCTGAAGTCCTCCACACCTATTATCAAGAAATGTCTATAGCTAGAAGGTTTCTATTTAGGAAGGAGCTAGAAGCATCAGTTATTCTGTGAATGCTAGCTCAGTTACAAGAACTTGTCAGAGGGACCTGGGAACAAAGTCAGAAAAGAAAGTCCAGATCGGAACCAAAGATGGTCAAAACAAGGTTCAATTGGTAAATTGAAGGTTTGATAATGAATGTAAGGTTTCAGCCCCATGAAGAAGTTTATGCAATTTGCCATACAAAGTTTCCAGTACATGTATGCATATTTCTATCCCTAGCCAACTAAGCTCAACCCCATACATTCACGATTCAATAAATTATTTGAGACTTGGCAGTTTCTCTTGCCAATGGCAGCATTGCCTGCTGAGGAAATAGTTGCTTCCAGGTAGTGGCAGGTAGTGATTTCCTTTTTGTTTTAGGGTTGGGTTTTTGTTTTTGTTTTTTTAAATTACAGTGAGGAAGCAAGGGTCCTGAGAAAAAGAGCCCAATAAGATTTTTATTACTCTTAAATGCCAAAACCTGCCATTTGGAATCAATGATCAGTTTCTCCCTGAGTTCTTGTGACTTTTTGTCTCTAACTGTCCTTGTTCTTTGACATTCTGCACCAGTTCTTTAGGTGTCTAAACAATCAGGACTGACAATTTGGAGAATAAAAATTAAGACAAAAAACAGAACAAAAATCGTAATAAAGTCCTACATTAACTAAGCAAGATATATTTAAAAACTCCATAAATAAGACTTGCAGGTAAAAGCCAGTTAAATGATGTCAAAGTTGCAACAGCTGCCAGTATTCTCCCCCCAAAGATGATATTAACCAAAAAGAACAGCCAGACAGAGGGCAGTATTCTTTAACCTCCCCTAGGAGTATAACTGGAGAGAAAAAAAAAATTGAAAAATAAAATTCCCCAAGATCTCAAAAGGAAGTGGTGGAGATTCTTCCCCCAAACAATTTTTATTGACTCCTAAGGGCATCACTGAAATAAGAGGCTAAATCCTGCTCTATGGTTCCCCTATGATCTCATTAAAGGGTCATCTCTAGGTCACTAGCACTTTGGCCAATGACATTACTCCATTAGTTTTCCTATTAAATGAACCAGCACTAGCTAATACATACATTCCTGAAAAATGACAGCCCTTTCCTATTCAAGTCACAGTTGCTACCCAGAAGCCTCTGATGTTCCTAAAATTTCTATTACAAATTCCATATATTCCATCAAGAATTTTCAAACATTACTATTTCTACTAAACCACATTGAGACAATATATTCAGAGTAGGCTTTGATTTGCCCTATTTTTTTTAATGGATCATATTTCAATTGTTAATTTTCCTATTGATATCAGGACAGTTAAGTCTGCAGACTCAACAGTTTCATGGCATATTTTCCCTACCCAAAGGCAAGACAAAACAAATAGTTCAATAGTTTAAATAATGGCAAAGAATTGGAAATTGAGGGGATGCCCATCAATGAGGGGAATGGCTAAACAAGTTGTGATATATGAATGTAATGGAATACTATTCTGCTGTAAGAAAGGATGAGCAAGTGGATTTCAGAGAAACCTGGAAAGAATTACATGAATTGATACTGAGTGAAATAAGCAGAACCAGGAAAACATTGTACACAATAACAGCAACATTGTGTGATGATTAACTGTGATAGACTTAGCTCTTCTCAGTAATACAATGATCAAAGACAATGCCAAAAGATTTATGACAGAAAATGCTGTCCACATCCAGAAAAAGAACTATGGAGTCTGAATGCAGATCAAAGCATACAGTTTTCACTTGTTGTTGTTGTTATTTCTACTTTCTTAGAGTTTTTTCCTTTTGTTCTGATTCTTCTCTCACAACATGACTAATGTGGAAATATGTTTAACATGATTGGAATGTATAACCTATATCAGATTGCTTAGTGACTTGGGGAAGGCAGAGGGAATGGAGGGTGGGAGAAATGTTGAGGGGGCAGCTAGGTGGCACAGTGGATAAAGCACCGGCCCTGGATTCAGGAAGACCTGAGTTCAAATCTGGTTCCAGACACTTGACACTTACTAGCTATATGACCCTGGGCAAATCACTTAACCCTCATTGCCCCACAAAAAAAAAATGTTGAAAATTATCTTTACATGTAATTGGAAAAAATAAAATAAAATACTACTAAAAAGAAAGAAATAGTCTAAATAAACAGATTTGTCACATTGTAAAGAAAAATTTGTTAGGCTCTTATGGTGTTCTAAGCATTGTGTTGAGCACTAGGAACACAAAGAAAGTAAAAAACAATCCCTGCCTTCAAGGAACACACATTCTAATGGGGGAGAAAATACACAAGCAGCTATGTATCTATAAGATATATTTACATGGTAAATTGGAGATAATTTTGGAGGAAAGGAACTAATGATAGGGACTAGGAAAGGCTCTATGCAGAAGGTAGGATTTGAGTCTAGTTTTGAAGGAAGCCAGTGAAGCCAGGATGTGAAGGAGGGAGAACATTCCAGGTTTGAGGGTTAGCCAGTGAAAATGAATGGAGTCAGGGGCAGCTAGGTGGCACAGTAGATAAAGCATTGGCTCTGGATTCAGGAGGACCTGATTTCAAATCTGGCCTCAGACCCTTGACACTTACTAGCGGTGTGACCCTGGGCAAGTCACTTAACCCCAATTGGAGGCAAAACAAACAAAAACTAAAATAAAAACAAAACAAAATCAAAAAATATTTTTAAAAAGAAAAAAAAAGAAAATGAATGGAGTCCAGACAGGTAGTGGAAAATATGAGGAATAGCAAGAAGGCCATTATCATTGGATGGTAACATAGTACATGAAAGGCAGTCAAGTGTCAGAAGACTGGAGAAGTAGGAAGGGGCCAGGTCCTACCTCTGATACATACTGGCTGTATGTTACTGGACAAGTTATTTAACCTCTCAGTGCCCTCCAGGCAACTTTCTACAACTGTAAGTTGCAGAATAGGTGCCAGTCTACATCAGTAGAGGAAATGTCCTCTCTTAGAGTTCCTTATATAGTGCCAATGAAATGAGAGATCCAGCCAAAAAAAAAGTATTAGCATTCCCCATCTGTCTCTAATCTCTGATCTTTTTCTATCTACTGATTTTTGGTGCAAATCACATGTTCATTGTGAGGCTATAGCCAATTCCAAAGTGGACACTTGGCTCCCATGTGCAGATGGGGCTACCCACCTGCACTAACCCTTCTTGCCTCCCTTGAGAACCACAGTTTGATGGTGGATATACATGGCAGAAGTAAAGTAGACTGTATTACATGGACACCACCAACATTCCTCTTTCCCAAGTATCCTCCAGTTTCTAGTCAGAATTAGATTTCTACTCTGAATGTGGTTCAGTTTTGCCTCTCTCTCTGGAACTTTCTTTGTAGTCACCTCTTACAGAGATGGCTTCTCCATAGGGGAAGGTTGTAAAAATCTAAATCATGTACTACAAGTTGGGAACAGTAGCTTCATTGGAGAAAGAAGTGCTTGAGTTCCAGAACCAATGAATGACAAATGACAGGTACTGTTTTGACAGTGGCCATGAAGGGATGGCATATTACACCTTGTAGATATGGCCAGCTGATGAGGGGCAGACACTCTTCTATGCCTATTCTAACTGTTGGTTCTAGGAGAAAGCACTTGATCTCTATCCTTCTGGCCCCAGCCCCTTCTAGTTGAAAGTCTGTTTGCATCAACCATCCAAACTCTTTGCATGATCCTTAAAACTTCAATGACTCACAGTCAGAAAACATCACTGGGGAGGGGCAGCTAGGTGGCACAGTGGATAAAGCACCAGTCTTGGATTCAGGAGGACCTGAGTTCAAACCAGCCTCAGACACTTGATACTTACTAGCTATGTGACCCTGGGCAAGTCACTTAACCCTCATTCATTGTCTTACAAAAAAAACCCAAATGAAAAGAAAAACCAGAAAACATCACTGAAGACTATTAGAGTTTAAAAATGGACCTTTGGGGCAGCTAGATGGCGCAGTGGATAGAGCACCGGCCCTGGAGTCAGGAGTACCTGAGTTCAAATCTGGCCTCAGACACTTAACACTTAGTAGCTGTGTGACCCTGGGCAAGTCACTTAACCCCAATTGCCTCACTTAAAAAAAAAAAATGGACCTTTATTTCTGAAGAGGCTTGAGTTCATCAAAAGAACTATGCAATGACCCCAAAGAAGAGATATTGGAAGATACCTCTCTCCCATTACTATAAAGAGATGGGGGCAGAAGGGCCCACAAGAGTAGAATGCATATATAGAGATAGAATTATCAATGTATTGATTGGTTTTGTTGATCTTTTCGTCTTCATCTTTTTTTTCTTTAAAAAAAATGGGAATGGGAAGAAGGGATATAGGCAGAAATTTTAAGTAATATAAATTATTTTATAAAAAGATCTATGAAGTTTCCCAAAGACAACCTAGTCTCCTTTCCCCCCATTCCATGTATTATCTTTTTTTTTTTTTTTGCAGGGCAATGGGGATTAAGTGACTTGCCCAGGATCACACAGCTAGTAAGTGTCAAGTGTCTGAGGCCGAATTTAAACTCAGGTACTCCTGAATCCAGGGCCGGTGCTTTATCCACTGCGCCACCTAGCCACCCCTCCATGTATTATCTTTTGTCTCTAAGTTGAAATCTCTATTCTGTAAGGGGCTCAAATTCTAGCTAGTCTGTCTAAAATATCTAATGAATGGCGGCCAATAAATTATAAGCTTTAGCAAGAGTTTAGACTTTTAAGCATTTATTAAGGAGATAAGAATTTGGTGAAGAGAGAGAAAAAGGCCTAGATTCATCTATCTATCAAAGGGAGAGCACATTTCTAGCTCCACTCTCTACCTGAGTCCTGACAAAAAAAAAAAAAAAAAGACCAAGAGAGCCAGCCTTGCCCCTTCTTCCTCCCACAAGCAAACGTCACTTCCTGACGCCAAAGAAAAGCCACATGGCTTGCCTTCAGACGCCTTCTCCTCATGGTGGAGCTTTCCTAAAGTAAGTCTCCAGCAGGTGGCATCATTCCAATCATTACAGTTCTGATATTTACTCAATTGGCTCAAATAGCTAAATGGCTCAAATTGGTTAGGGAGCCATAGCTACTGAAGACCTTGGCAGGGGCAAGGGGGTGGGGAAGGTTCTTACCATCAATGTCCTTGGCATTGTCAAATAGTTCAATATCCAGACTAGATATGGTTTGTTCAATGGAAATGACATTAAAGAAGATGTATCACCACCTGTTTTGCTAAGATATTCTAAGAAACACCATGCCTTTCCATCTGACTTGTAGCTGGAATCTTCTGTGTGTTGTCTCCCCCTGTAAGAGTGTGAATTCCTGGGGAGTGGTGACTGTTGTGTATTTCTATTTGTATCTCAAATGCTTTGCACATGGAAAGCACTTAATGCTTTTTCCTTCCTTCCTTCCTTTATTCCCTACTACCTACAAAAATGCCTAAATCTATAGCAATTCTTTATCCCATTCTTAAGCTCCTAGAAAAAATGGTCTATATTTACTGCCTCTACTTCCTGTACTTTCACTCACTACTCAACCCTTTGTAATCTGGCTTCCAACTTCATCAACTCAACTGAAATTGCTTTTTCCAAAGTTACCATTGCCAAATCTAATGACCTCATCCTTTTTAATCTTTGTTCAGCATCGATATAGTGTACCACTACCTCCTCTTAGATATACTCTTCCCTCTAAGTTTTCATGACACTGCTCTCTTCTCATTCTCCTACTTGTCTGAAAAGTTCTCCATTACCTTTATTGATTCATCACCTATATCACACCCACTAACTGTGAGTATACTCCAAGGCTCTATCCTGGATCTTCTTTTTCTCTTTTATCCCTAATCTCTTTCTACTAGTGACTTCATGAAGAACCATGGATTTGTTCACTATGCAGATGACTCCCAGATATACACATCCAGACCTAATCTCAGTTCTTATATCTCTAATCTCATATCAGCAACAATCTATTAGATATTTCAAAATAGATACCATTTAGGTATCTTAAACACAACCTGTCCACAATAGAATTTATTATGTTTCTCTGCAATATTACTCCTCTTCTGAACTTCCCTATTACTTACTGTTGAGGTTTTCACCATCTTTTCAGTCTCATAGATTCACAATCCTAGTGGTAACAATGACTTCTCACTCTGAACTCTTTAAGTGAGGAACCATGGAGTTATAGAGTCATGAAAACCAGGCCCCCCCCCCCCCGCCCCTTTATTTTGCTGAGCAATGAGGGTTAAGTGACTTGCCCAAGGTCACACAGCTAGTAAGTGTCAAGTGTGTCTGAGGCCGGATTTGAACTCAGGTCCTCCTGAATCCAGAGCCGGTGCTTTATCCACTGTACCACCTAGCTGCCCCTAGACCAGGCCTTTCAATCCTGCCTTAGGTACTTACTAGTTGTTTGACCCTGGGAAAGTCGCAAACTCTCTGTGCTTCATTTTCTTCTTCTATAAAATGAGGGCTTTGGGATAGATGGCCTCTATCATCTCTGCTAGTTCTGAACCTATGATCCATTCAGATGCCAAATCTTATAATTTCTATCATCACAACATTGTTTTCAACTGTCCCTTCCTCTCCACTCACACAGCCACTATCCTAGTGTGGGCCCTTGCCATCTCTTGCTTGCCTTGCCTCTTATGTGGCTTCTCTTTTTCAAATCTTTCCCACTCTAGTCCATCCTCCATAAAGCAACCAAAGTGATTTTCCCAAGGCACAAGTCTGATCATGCCACCATCTGTCTCCACACTTCCTCCCCATTCATCAGATTCTAGTGACTACTTATTACCTCCAGGATCAAATATAGAGTCCTCTGTTTGGCATTTAAATTTTTTTTTACAACCTAAGATCTTCCTACCTTTCCAATCATCTTATATACCACTCCCTTCTATGATCTCAAAAAAACCTGGGAAGACTTGTATGCATTGATGCAAAGTGAAGTGAGTAGAACCAAGAGAACAATTTATAAAATAACAACATTGTAAGGATAATAAACTCTGAAAGACTTAGTAATACTAATTAACACAATGACCAACCATAGTCCCAAGGGGTTCTTAATGAAACATGCTATCCACCTACATATAGAGAGCTGATATATAGATTGAAGGATATTTTCATTTCTTTTTCTTTTTTTGGATGTGGTTAGTATGGGAATTTATTTTGCACAACTATACATATTTGTAATGGGTTTTGTTTCTCTTGCTTTCTCAATAGGTGGAAGGGGGGGAAAGGAGGGAGAGAATTCAGAAATGAAAATTAAATTAAAATTTTAAAACAAATAAACAAAACAATCCACATTATTTCTTTCCACACACTGCCACACTGGTCTCTTTGATATTCTCCATTCAGTTATTTCATCTCTTTTCTCCATCCTTTGCACTAGCTGTCTATTATGCATGTAATATCTTCCTTCCTCACCTCTGCCTTTTGAAATACCTGGTTCTTTCTCTCTTTCTTTCTTTTGTTTTGTTTAGAATTTTATTTTCGGGGCAGCTAGGTAGTGCAGTGGATAGAGCACTGGCCCTGGAGTCAGGAAGACCTGAGTTCAAATCTGACATCAGACACTTGACACTTACTAGCTGTGTGACCCTGGGCAAGTCATTTAACCCCAATTGCCTCACCAAAAAAAAAAAAAAAAGAATTTTATTTTCTAAAATATATGTATAAACAAATTTTGACATCAATTTTTAAAAACTTTGTGTTTCTACTTCTCTTCCTACCTCCCTTTCCACCCCCCGCCCCAAGAACTCAAGCAATTCAATATAAGTTATACATGAGTAGTCATGAAAAACATTCCCACATTAGCCAGGTTGTGAGAGAAAACAGTTAAAAAAACAAAACTTCAGATTAAGGAATTGTCAAAGAAAAAAAAATTTTTTTAAATGTGTTTCAATCTGTTTTCAGATACCATTGGTTCTTTTTCTGTAGATGGGTTGCAATTTTCATAAGTCTTTCAGGGCTATATTGGATCATTGCCTTGCTGAAAATAACCACATGCTTCCCAGCAGATCATCTTATACTATTGCTGTTATTTTGTATACAGTACGTTTCACTCTACTTCAGTTCATCTAGGTCTTTCCAGGTTTTTCTGATAGCATCCTGTTCATCATAACTTTTATATAGTACCTTAAACTTGACAAAGAATTTTCTTCACAATAGCCCAGCAAAGTATGTACCATACATTTTGCCATTATAGTCAATCATCATAACTATTTTCTTCCATCCTATTCCTTTCCCATGATATTCGCTCTATTTTCTATCTTCTTTTACCCTATTCCTCCTCAAAAGTGTTTTACTTCTGACCGCCCCCTCCCCTGCTCTGCCCTCCCTTCTTTCACCCTTCCTCCTTATCCTCTTCCCCTCCTACTTTCCTGTAAGGTTAAATAGATTACTCTTCCCAATTGGGTGTGAATGTTATTCCCTCCTTGAGCCCACTCTGATGAGATTAAGGTCTTTGAGCTAATTCTGTGTTCTAAAGTTTTCTTCCTCCCTCCCTCCTCAACTCTCCTTATGAAATCAAGCAATTCAATATGTCATATTGCATAGTTATGCAGAACATCTTCACCTTCCTTGAAAGTGTTTTGCTTTTTACTGCTCTTTCCTCCAATCTGCCCTTCCCTCTTTCCCCTCTTCTCCCCCCACCCCTGCCAATCTCCCTCCCCTCCCTTTCCCTCAGGGCAAAAATATACCCACTTGAGTAAATATGTTATTTCCCTTTTTGAGCCACTTCTGATGATAGTAAGGTTCACTCGTTCCCCCACTCCTTCACCCTCTTTCCCTCCCCTCCATAAGCTTTTTTCTTATTTCCTTCATGTGAACTACTTCTCCCCAGTCCACATCTCCTCTTCCCCCTCCCCCAGTCTATTCCTCCTATCCCTCAACCCTATTTTAAAGATGTCATCATGGATTAGCTAGGTGGCACAGTGGACAAAGCACCAGCCCTGGACCTAGAAGGCCTGAAGCCCAAATCTGGCCCCAGACATAAGACACCCCACCCTGTTTGCCCCACAAAGAACAAAACATAAATGCTTTACAGATATCATCCCTTAATATTCAGTTCAGACCTGTGTCCTCTGTGAATTCCCTACTGAAAAAGTTCTTATGAGTTTGAAGTATTATCTTCCCATGTAGGAATGTAAACAGTTTAATCTTTTAATATCCCTCATAAATTCTTTCTCCTACTTACCTTTTTATGCTTCTCCAGGGTCTTGTATTTGAAATTCAAATTTTCTATTCAGTTCAGGTTTTTTTATCACAAATGCCTGAAAGTCCTCTTTTTCATAGAAGTCTCATTTTTTCCTCTGAAAGATTATACTCAGTTTTGCTGGGTACATGATTCTTGGCTGTAGTCCCAGTTCCTTTGCCCTCTGGAATATCATATTCCATGCCCTCTGGTCCTTTTAATGTAGATGCTGCTAGATCTTGTTTTATCCTTATTGTAGCTCCATAGTATTTGAATTCCTTTTTTCTAGCTGTTTGCAATATTTTTTCCTTGATCTGGGAGCTCTGGAATTTGGCTATAACATTCCTGGAGGTTTTCCTTTTGGGATCTCTTCCAAGAGGTAATTGGTAGATTCTTTCAATTTCTATTTTGCCTTCTGCTTCTAGAATATCAGGGCAATTTTCCCTAACAATCTCTTGGAAGATGCTATCTAAACTCTTATTTTGGTCATGGTTTTCAGGTAGTCCCATGATTTTCAAATTATCTCTCCTGGATCTATTTTCCTGGTCAGTTGTTTTTCCAAGGAGATATTTCATATTGCCCTCTATTTTTTTTTTTTGATTTGGATTTGCTTTACTGTGTCTTGGTTTCTCATAAAATCACTAACTTCCATTTGTTCAATCCTAGTTCTTAAGTAATCATTTTCATCAGATAGCTTTTTTATCTCCTTTTCCATTTGGCTTTTCAAGCTGTTGACTTTTTTCTTATAGCTCTCCTGCCTTGCTCTCATTTCTCTTTGCATTCTTTCCTCCACCTCTCTGAATCTTCCTTCTATCTCTCCTACTTTCTCTTCAAAGTCCCTTTTGAGTGCTTCCATGGCCCAAGACCAATTCATATTTTTCTTGGAAGCTTTGGATGTCAGGGCCCTGAGGTTGTTATCTTCTTTTGAGGGTGCACCTTGATCTTCCTTGTTGCTAAAGAAACTTCCTATTGGTCTCAACTTTCTTTGCTTGCTCATCTTGCTGTTTTTTACTTGACTTTTAACTCCCTCTCACAGTGAGGCCCTATTCTCTGGTCCAAAGGTAACCTCAGGCCAACTTGCTAGTTAAACAGCCAGCAGAGTGCTCAGGTGGTTCTTAGCTTCGAGGAGCCTGTGCCCTTCCCCCACCTGGGCCTCCCACTCCTCAAGATTTCTTTCTGGTTCCCTGATGGGGTGGGATAGCTGAATTCCTCCTCAGGTCCCACAGACACCCCTGTATTTTCCACCCCCTGGGCCAGCCATTCAGTCCTGTCACCGAACAGTAAGCTTAGTTCCAGAACACAGTGGTGCTGCAGCTGATTCAGAGGCTGGGGGTAAGTTTCTCTGGTGCAGCATGTTTGGGGTCTGTGTTGGCGAAATCGCTGGGTTGGACTCTTCTCACAGCCCAGTATGGCCCCCTTTAATCTGGAAAATAATCTTAGCCTTCTTTCTCTGGGTTTTGTTGTTTCAAGGCTTGTTTTATTACTGTTTTGGGGGTAATTGTGTCAGGAGTTCTGTGCGTTTAATGTCTTTCCTCTGCCATCTTGGCTCTGCCCCCTGGAGGGAGTATCTTTATAAATTGGGATACCTGGTTCTTTCAAGACTTAGCACAGGTACAATTTGGAACCATGCTCAAAAGGCTATGAAACTTTACATACCCTTTGACCCAGCAATACCACTACTAGGGCTATATCCCAAAGAAATCATTAAAAAAGGAAAAGGACCCACATGTACAAAAAGATTTATAGCTGCTCTTTTGTGATGGCAAGGAATTGGAAATTGAGAGGATACCCATCATTTGGGGAATGGCTAAACAAGTTGTGAAATATAAATGTAATGGCATACTATTGTGCTATAAGAAATGGTGAGCAGGTGGATTTCAGAAAAAACCTGGAAAGAATTACGTGAATTGATACTGAGTGAAATGAGCAGAACCAAGAGAACATTGTACACAGTATCAACAACATTGTGTGATGATCAACTGTAATAGACTTAGCTCTTCTCAGCAATACAATGATCCAAGACAATGCCAAAAGACTCATCATGGAAAGTGCTGAAAAAATTTGGAACTCAAAATCTTACAAAAATGAATGTTGAAAATTCTCTTTACATGTAATTGGAAAAAAATACAATAAAATACTATTTAAAATAAGACATAGCTCAAGTACTCTGATCAAGACAATGATCCAAGACAATTCTAAAGGACCCATGATGAAAAGTACTTAAGAGAGAGAACTGAAGAACTCAGTGCAAATTAAAGCATAATTTTTTTCACTTTCTTTATTTGTGGGTGTGTGCGTGTATGTGTTTTCTTTTGCAACATGGAAGTGTTTTGCATGACTTCATATATAACTAATATCATATTGTTTGCCTTCTAAGGGGTAAGGTATGGGCAGGTGAGAGTCAGAAAGTTTGGGACTCAATTTTTTTGTTTTTGTTTTTGTTTTTGTTTTTTTAGTGAGGCAGTTGGGGTTAAGTGACTTGCCCAGGGTCACACAGCTAGTAAGTGTTAAGTGTCTGAGGCCAGATTTGAACTCAGGTCCTCCTGACTCCAGGGCCAGTGCTCTATCCACTGCGCCACCTAGCCACCCCGGGACTCAATTTTTAAAAGAATGTTAAAAATTTTCTTTAATGCAATTGGGAAATATTTAATGAAATAAATAAAAATATCTTTAAAAAACTCAACTCAAGTATCACCTTCTACATTATACCTTTCCTGATCCCCCTAGCCACTTGTGCAAGGGCTAAAAATTTGCCTTGTATTTGTTATATGTGTATATATGTATACATATATGCATATGTATGTTTATGTGTGTGTACACATATGTGTGCTGTTTTCACCCACCTTAGAATGTAAGTTCTTTTGAGTTCCAGGACTATTTCCTTTTTTTCTTTGTATCCCCAATGCTTAGCATAATGCTTGGACTACATTAAACTCTTTTTGATTCATTGATTCAACTAGTTCACAACTTTTCTTTGACTTGGTAGATAAGTCCTAGGAAGTTGCCTTAGGCATATAGAGTTTAAGTGACTTGCCCAAGGTCATATAGCTAGAAAATGTCAGAGGCAATATTTGAACCCAGGCCTTCCTGACTACAAGACTAATAACTTATACAGTATACCATGTTGCTTATGATAAACACTTTTTAAATAAAAATATTAGCAACATAAATTATTGGTAACAATAGTTTAAGAAATATCAGCCCTTGGTTGATAATACTGCCATGGCTCAAAATACATTTATACAATTAATTAATATGTCACTTGCTAAGCCCTTGAAGAAGTAAGTTTTGATGGAATGGAAAGGGGCTAGAAGTAAAGAGTACTGATAACACCCCATTCTTTAGAGTAGACCAAGGGTACTCTTCACTTATGGGGATCTAGCACAGTATAAACTAAGTCTATGTAGAGTAGAAGAAGAAAAAGGATGGTTAAAAGGAAAAGAGAGCTCCAAAAAGATGTAGAGATATTAAAGAAAAAGTTCCTCTACTTGATATTTTGCTCAGGCCTGACCACAGCTCTCTATTATAAAAGGACATTATAAAGACATCCAGGGAATCACACATCTAAACCCGGGACTTTGGATGGATGCCTTAGTATGTTCCCTGCATACGGGTGCATGGGAAACTTCAGCCTTGCCAATACAAATTTGGCATCTCACCAAGTGAAAGCCATGCAGGCAGGCAGCCTAATATTCCTCATTTATTTTCAGCAAAAATTTACACAGGTTTCCTGATGCATATAGAAGGCAGAAAAGCAAATGATGAATGGAAACATGCAGAGTTGATGGTCTCTGATCTAGCCCCCCTAAACGCACACACACCTCTAGAAAGCCCACAAGTATTGTAAAGCATTGGCATTCACCATCACTACAATTCCCAGCATCTCATGTTTATATTGGAAGCTTCATCTTCCCTAAATCCTCAACTAAGAGAGTTGTAAACAAAAAGGGATGACCTCACCCATGCTTGGAAAAAAGAAATTGATCCAAAATGGAGCACAGCAGCCCCTCCACAGAGCCAGGATCCAATGGAACCATTTTAGACCTGAAATAAAGAATGCCACTCCACCAAAGAATGCCACTCCACCTTCCCAACTGAAAACCAAGAGGGAATTGAACAAGTGAAAAGAATAACCCAAGTTGGACTTTGGCCAAGAAATGAGTCAATCAACTTGCTCCTTAAGAAAACTGCCAGAAGACTTTTCATGTTCTGTTGCTTTTTTGATTTATTCTTTACCAGAGAGATAGGGACAGACCTAAGGCAAAACTGGAAGAGACCACAGTTTGTCTTTTTCTTCCCCAAGCTCCTCAGTGTTACTTCTTCTATTACTCCCTTACTTTCCTGCCTGCCCACTCAAAACACAAATTGGTGGAAGTCAGTGGGTGTATAGAGGGTAGTATGGGCTAATTCAATTCCATCTACTTGTAAGAAGTTAGACTTAAAGTTAAACTATTATTATGACATGCCCCTGAAGAAATGGGTGAATTTGTGGTAGAAATGGGACAAGACTGGTGTTTTCTCTACACAACAATTGCCTCCCTCAAGTTATTAAGCCTTCAATTGAATAAGAATGGGCAGTACAGAATGTCCAAAGCTGGCAACACTTCAGGTAGCTAGGTAAAGGGGGAAAAAGTTGGCATGGTTCCTTTCTCCTCCCACACTTCCATCTCCTAGACAGTCAAATCCTGCCCTCCTGGGATGGGAGTGGAGAAAATGGAGAAAAGGCAAATTGGACAAGAGCAGTAAGTAGATGCCTA
Organism: Dromiciops gliroides; assembly: GCF_019393635.1. NCBI lineage: Eukaryota > Metazoa > Chordata > Mammalia > Microbiotheria > Microbiotheriidae > Dromiciops > Dromiciops gliroides. The sequence continues at coordinate 91,002,536 of NC_057865.1, forward strand.
TGCATTCTTATGCAATTGAGGCCCTTGTGGTATAGTGAAAAGACTCTGTCCCATTTCAACCATAAACTCACCCATTTCCCCAGGGGCATGTCATAATAATAGTAGTAACAACAACTTGGTTGTTTAGTTGTTTTTTAGTCATGTCCCATTTGGGATTTTCTTGGCAAAGATTCTTTCTCCTGCTCATTTTACAGATGAGGCACAAGGCAAATAGGGTTGAATGACTTGCCCAGGGTCACAACTAGTAAGTATCTAAATTCAGACTTGAAGTCAGGAGTATTTCTCACTCCAGGCCCAGCAAGCACTCTATCCACTGTGCTACTCATCTGTCCTAACAGCAATAGCCACTGGCATGTATATAAAGCTTTATGTATATTTCCTCATTTGGTTTATATCACTATCCTGTGAGATAAATACTATTATATTCTTTTCCTTTTACAAAGTGGTGTAAAAAAAAAAAGTGGGAGTGGTGGTAGGAAAGGCAAAGACTTGGGAAGAGAAGATAGTAGAGAGAGTAAAGAAGGACCCAGAATAAAGGCAACATGGTGAGATCATTAGACTGTAAGCTCCTTGAGAGCAGGGATATGCCTTTTGCTTCTTTTTGTATCCCTAACACTTAGCACAGTGCCTGACATATAGCAGATGCTTAATAAATGTTGATTGATTGATGGTAGGAAAGTGGTACTTGACCTGGCCCTTGAAAGATGAAAAAAAATTAAATAAATGGAGGAATAGACTGAAGATGTTTCAGGGAATTAAGACATTCCAAACAGAAGCAAAAACCACAGGGTGGGCTTGGGCTGTGAGGACAGTGATATGACTTCTTTCTTCCCTGCATGATTAGCCCTATGAATGTCATAATCCATTTCGTTATGTTTATGAGAGGATTAAGATCTCAGTGAAGACAATGTCTCACCTGGTCTAATTCTAGACCTCTTTTTCTTTTCTTTTTTTTTTAAATGAGCATGAAAATGTGTAGGAAGGGATAAGGAAGAAACCTGTAGGCCTAGAGCACCACTCCTGGAGTGAGGCATGAGTTCTAGTGTCCTTCTGGGGCAAAAGGGCCTTGCTGGTGTGACTCAGCACCTCCTGATTTATTAGCATGACTCAAGAGAAAAGCTCAAAACACAGAGAGGTGGAGCTATTTCACAGCTTTCCAGCCCAACTAGAGTTCATCCTTTTGATTTCCCAAGTCTGATCATTTTTGACTCAACCCACCTTAGTCCCCACCTCACCTCAGTCACAGTGGCTCACTGGGACCAATCAAGGGATGTTGTGTTTTCTCTGGCAAGATGTATGTACTTCAGTTGGTGACTACACCAGAGCACATGCTTAGTGTTCCTAATGCCAGTCTAACAGAGCTGTGTTATTGCTGATCAAGAGATCTGGGATATTCAGAAGCAGATCCTGAAGTTTTAAAAATATTATGTTAAAAAAAATTTTTTTTAAATATTATGTTAATACATTAAGGACCTATGAAAAGGTTCACACTTCATAAAGTATGAAAAGCCTCTCCCCCAATGCAGTTTGTAATCGTCAGGGAGTTGCATGAAAGTCAAAGCTGTGGCAAATGACTAGGACCACATAGAATGTCAGAGAGGGTATTTGGAAGCAGGTCTTCCTAACTTCAAATTCATTACTCTGTCTACTAGGCCATGATGTCTCCCTTTGAAAGCAAGCTGCATCTTTGGAAGTGGTACCCACATTGCTGATCTATCACAGCACTGAAATATTAAATAATAATTCCTTACATTTGCCCATTACTTTAAAAAACTTTTTGAAGCACTTTCCTATCTACTATTCCATTTGTTGCTCCTGACAACCCGATCAGCCATATAGAACAGGTGGTTATTCAGTGGATATTTTAAAATATAGGCACCAAGGCAGCATCAGGGAAAATGAGACTGTAGTATTCTTATGCAAAAGCTTTTTGAGTATTTCTTAGTTATTCGTGTTTGTCTAAATGTAAAAACTTTCTAAATCAAATATAGTATTCTTCATTTTCTTATCTAAAAAAAAAAAATCAGAGGCGTGGCACTAATCCCCACTAATGTTCTAGGAATGTTTGTGAGTTCACAGAAAAAGCAGAGGTGGTTACTAGGGACTAGTTTACGTTCATTAAGAATAAATCATGCGGGCGGCTAGGTGGCGCAGTGGATAAAGCACCAGCCCTGGATTCAGGAGTTCCTGAGTTCAAATCCGGCCTCAGACACTTGACACTTACTAGCTGTGTGACCCTGGGCAAGTCACTTAACCCCCATTGCCCTGAAAAAAAAAAAAAAGAATAAATCATGCGGGGCAGCTAGGTGGCGCAGTGGATAGAGCACTGGCCCTGGAGTAAGGAGGTTCAAATCCAGCCTCAGACACTTAACACTTAACTAGTTGTGTGATCCTAGGCAAGTCACTTAACCCCAATTGCCACACACACACACACACACACACACACACACACACACACAAATCATGCCAGACTAATATAATTAATTTCTCCTCCTCCTCCTCCTCCTCTTTTTCTTTTAAACAGTAAATGCCTAGGATTTGTCTGGATTTTAACAAGGCATTTGACGAAATCTCTCATAATACTTTGTAGAAAAGATGGACAGTTATGGCTGCATGATAGTGTGCAGGTAGATAGTTTTTGAAAGGGGCTGACTGGCTGGATACAGAGTTGTGATGATTAATGGATTTCAGCCTGGGGCCTAGAGTATGGTAGAGGGGAAGGGGAGAGGTTTCTACTCTATGTGCGATTTCTACTACTAGAGTGCTGCTATCCCTGACTGAGGCCCTATTTAGTTCAACATTTTTATCAGTGACTTGGATATAGGGATAAAAGTCATGCTTATCAAAATTTGTGGTTGACACTAAAATTTAGGGATGGCTAATGATCTTAATGACAGAATTGAGATCCAGACAAATCTTGACAGGCTGAAATAGAAGGTTAAAACTAACAAGATTTTTTTTTTGCTATTATGTAAAACATTTCCATATTAGTTGTTTTGTGTAAGAAAACTTGAATAAAAGAAAAAAAATGAAAGAGTGAAAAATAGCTTACCTCAATCTGTACTCAAACAATATCAGTTCTCTCTCTGGAGGCAGATAGTATGCTTCATCATTAGTCCTTTGGGATTGTCTTGGAACATTGTATTGCTGAGAACCACTAAATCATTCACAGCTTTTCATTGAACAAAATTAATGTTACTGTTGTTCACAACATTGTATGCTCTCCTGGTTCTGTTCACTTCACTATGCATCAGTTCTTGTAAGTCTTTCCAGGTTTTTCTGATATCATCTGCTTGTCATTTCTTATAACACAATAGTATTCCATTACAATCATATGCCACAGTTTAATCATTTCTCAATTGATGGGCATCCTTTCAATTTCCAATTCTTAGCCACTACAAAAAGAGCTGCCATAAATAATTTGTACAAATAGGTTCTTTTCCCTTTTTTGGATGTCTTTGGGATATAGACCTAGCAATAGGATTGCTGAATCAAAGAGTATGCACAGTTTTCTAGTCTTTTGGGCATAGTACCAAATTGCTCTCCAAAATGGTTGGATCAGTTCACAACTCCACCAACAGTGTATTTATGTCCTCAAAACTGACAAGATTAAATGTATAAAATCCTGTACTTTGGTTCAAAAAAGAAATTAAACATATACAAGATAGAAGAAATGTGGCTAGAAAACAGTTTATATACAAAAGACTTAGAGATTCTAATAAACTATTCAATGAGTCAGCAGTATTTTGGCAGCCAAAAAAACCCTAATGTGATTTCAGAGTGCATTCATAAAATCATAGTGTTCAGAAACAGAAACACGTAAGTGCTTAATAAATGCTTGTTGACTGACAGATCAACTGACTGACTGGACATACCCTATCTGAAGTACTATGTCCAGTTGGGGGTATTCTACATTTTAAAGGGGATATTGACAAACTGGAGTATACCAGAGGAGGGACACCAGAACAATAACTGGTCTTCAAATCAGGCCTCATCAGGTTTGGTTGAGAGAAAAGCAAATATTTCACCTGGACAAGAGACTTTGACAAGAAACAAGACCATAATTTCTGCATTTAAGTACTGAGTAGTGGAGGGATTCAGTTTGTCCCACTTGGGGCAACAAAAGCCATGGCTAGAAATAATGAGAGTCTGCATGATCCTGTAATGAGCATTGCTTTGCCATCTTCTGAGTCAGAGGACAATGTTTTGAATTCTGTATGGGCAAGTCACTTTATAAGTCTGGATTGAAGTTTTTTCATCTTTACAATGAAGGGGTCGAATTACATTATCTTCAGATCTCTTCTTGCTGTAATTCTATGATACTTTGATATTTCAGGAAGGTTTCAACTCAACATCAGGAATTATTTCCTAATAATTTGGAGGGTTCAAAAATGAAATGGACTTCATTAGTAAGCAGCTAGGTGTTGGCAATAGATAGAGTATTGGGAGTCAAGAAGTCCTGGAATCGGGAAGACCTGAGTTCAAATCCAGCCTCAGATACTTAATAATTGTGTGACCTTGAACCAGTCACTAAACCAGTTTGCCTCAATTTCCTCAACTGTAAAATTAGGATTATAATAATATCTATTTCCTAGATATTTGTTCTGTGCATCAAATGCAACAATAACCACAAAGTGCAGCTAGCTAGCTAGGAAGAAAAAGAGGAAGAAGAGGGACATAGTGAGTTCTTAGTTTATAGAAGTCTTCAATGAGATGTATATCCACTTATCGGAGATGTTGCATAGAGCATTCATGTTTTAAGTCAAAATTGCCCAAAATGGCCTCTCTTCCAGCTCTTCATCTGTGAAAAGTAATTTGGACTAGCTAAAATCAAATAGTTGGTTTCAGGACAACTAGGACTAGAACCCCCATAGCCTGATTCCCAGCTGCACATGCTTTCTGCTAAAGCACTATTAAAACTTCTGCTTTGCCCATTAAAATTCTGAGAAGCCCTGAAAAAAAAAAGATGTTAAAATCTAAAACAAATTATAATGGTGTTGGCAGCCATGTATTGGAAGCACATTAAATATATAAATAAAGCAAGTGAGCATCAAGTAGGATGGGTAATATAGGAAGAATGAGTTAGGAGTTAGAAAAAAATGGATATTCTTTCCTAAGATAGGAAAGCTTTCCTGTTGGAACAAAAAAAAGTCCTAGGATCATGGATTTAAAGCTGGAAGGGACCTCAGTTATCCAATCCAACACCCTCATTTTACGAATACGGGCCTGAGATCCAGGCCACACACATAGCAAGGATTATTGCTGAGATCTGAACTCATCCCTTGAATTCAAATCTAGCACTTTTACCGCTGCCTCCCACTGAGTAATTTTATAGTGGAGTAGATAGGTAAGTTTTAAGCCAGAACATAGTTCCAAACCTAGGGCCAGCTAGGAAGAAGAGTGGGTCCACTTCTTTGGACTTTGGCTAAAGAAAGAATCTAGTGAATTTGCCTGAAAGGAGTTAAAAGGGAGAGTATATCCAACAAAGACAACAACAACAACCAAGGAAAAACAAGTGGTCTGGGGCAGAGGGGTCAAATACAGGCCCACACGGGTCCCCCCACCTCCCAGCAAGATTAAAATGGAAATGGAAATATCTAACAAGGTAACTAAAAAGTAAAATACAATAAAATACAGATAACATTACATTTTAAAATGAAGTCATTGCAACCCGCAGGGGTCCTTATGTATAGTTTAGTGGCTTCTCTATTTGACTTTGACAAGACTAGCCCCGGGATGAAGGACTGTGAATCTTGCCCTCTGAAATGACTAGGAAGTGAATGGAGGTCTAGTTCTTGGGAAGATTATGCAAAAGCTCACTATCAGACAGTTCAACCTCCCAGGGACAGAGTCCAGGTTGTGGTTGTAAGGAGATGCGGAGAAAGAAGAGGAGAGCTGGAACAGACACAGCATTGTTTAGAAACAATCAGGAAGGGACCTAGAGGCCTTCTTATTCTCCTCGTGCCCCTCCCACTCTTTGGGAACTTGGGCTCTGATAGATGAACTTTAACCTTATCCTGCGCCAAACCAGATCTCCACATTGTACCTCCCTCCCCCATCCCCTTCTAGTTCCCTCTTATGTGTTCTCTTTCCCCATTAGAAATGTAAGCTATGGGGCAGCTAGATGGCGCCGTGGATAGAGCACCAGCCCTGGAGTCAGGAAGACCTGAGTTCAAATTCGACCTCAGACACTTAACACTTACTGGCTGTGTGACCCTGGGCAAGTCACTTAACCCCAATTGCCTCACCAAAAAAAAAAAAAAAAAAAGGAAATGTAAGCTTCTTGAAGGCTGACACTGTCTCATTACTTGTATTTGTACTTCCAGCACCTAACACCAGGCCTGACACATAGTAACTGCTTAACACATGCTTTTTCACTTATTTAATACAGTACTTTCAAGGAATATGTCTTTACTAAAAGGGATGGTTTCAGAGAAACATGGGAAAATATATGAACTGATGCAGAGTGAAAAGAGCAGAAACAGGAGGATAATTTATAGAATATCAATAATATTATGAAGAAAAACAGCTTTGAAAAATTAAAAAACTCCAATCAATTTAATCTCCAGTCATGATTCCAGAGGAATCATGATGAGGTATGCTACCAACATTCTGAGAGAAGATAGGCTTTCGATGCAGAACAAAACATCCATTTTCAGACATTGTCTAATGCAGGGATTTGTTTTTCTTGACTATGAATATGTGTTAAGTTATATATGTATTATATGTGTGGGTTTTTTGGTTGTTGTTATGACAACAAGAAGCTCTGATGATGAAAGAACAAAACCCATCCATCCATAAGTGTTATAAAGGCTTTCTTTTTCTTTTCTTTTTTCCCCAGTTTGGAAGATGTAAGGGAGAGGGGGAAGCTAAGTATAGGGTAGGAAAAAAAGGAATAAAAAGGGGGTCTGTGATGCATTTTTATTAATGTGCAGAAGAGAACAAAAGGAATCACAGACAAGCAGGACAGCTTGGAAAGTTACATGTTGAATTGATGTGCATATCTACTTCCAAATTAGTACAAATAATGAATCCTCCAAAAGGGTCACATTATTTGAATTTGCACAGCATATTTCCACTGGACTGAAACCAATGACCATCGTATTTTACATAATTGTAAAGAAAAATAGCTTTTTAAAACTCTGATCTTATAATGGGCCAGAGATTTATTAGGTTAGATGTAATTAGATCAAAGTTAGATCAATTAAGTTTGAATTGTGCATGTTTGAAAACGTGCAGCCACTTTTGGGGATTCATTATTTGTCTTAATTGGGACCTATCTATATTTGGGAAGAGGGAATAAGCATTTCTATAGCTCCTTCTCTGTGCCAGACACTATGATAAATGCTTTACAAATATCTAATTTGATCTTCACAACAATGCTGTGAAAAAGAGGGGAAAGTAAGTTATACATAATAGAGATCCACAGTTTCATAAACAATTCTCTTTTTAATCTACTTTGTAAATGTTTAATTTACTTTGTAAATGTTCATTTTTGTTTAGAGTTTGTTAAATTCAGAATAAAAAAAACAAAATTATATACTTGTTTAATAAGAACTATACTTGGGGCAGCTAGGTGGCACAGTGGGTAGAGCACTGGCCCTGGATTCAGGAGGCCCTGAGTTCAAATCCGGCCTCAGACCCTTAACACTTACTAGCTGTGTGACCCTGGGCAAGTCACTTAACCTCAATTGCCTCACCAAAAAAAAAGAAAAAAAAAACTATACTTATAGCTTTGGAAAATAAAGAAATGGTCGTTGTCCTCAGAGAGCTTGTAGTCTTATAGAGATTAAAGGACTACCCATGTAATAATTAAAAGATAATTAGAGAACCAAATTATGTGGTTTCTTCTTTAAGTACTATAGGAATTCAAAGAACAGAGAAGTCAATATTCCTCTGTTTAATAGTTATTTATTAAGTACCTATGGAGTGGCAGCTAGGTGGCGCAGTGGATAAAACACTAACCCTGGATTCAGGAGGACCTGAGTTCAAATTTGACCTCAGATACTTGACACTTACTAACTGTGTGACCCTGGGCAAGTCACTTAACCCCAATTGCCCCGCAAAAAAAGAAAAAAAAAAGTACCTATGTATGGGTAAAGCATTTTTATGCAGAGACAAAAATTAAGACAAAGCTTGGGGGAAGGTGGGGCAGTTAGATGGGACACTGGCCTTGGAATCAGGAAGACTTGAGTTCAAATCCTGCCTCAGAGGCCTACTAGCTGTGTGTTACCCTGGGTAAGTCCATTAACCTTGATTGCCTTTAAAAAAAAAAGTCAATGCATCTGTCCTTATGGAACTTACAGTTTAGTAGGGGGGGTATCACATAGCGGTCGTACTATACAATAATCATAATAAAACAGAATATATTAGAAACACATGACTTTTAGCTAAAAAAAACCTAGGAGGAAGGAAAGTTCATTTTTGACTTGGTGGTTCAGATCAGGGTTTCTTAAACTTTTCCCATTCATGACCCCTTTTCACCTGAGAAATTTCTATGTATATATGCATGTAAAATAGGAACATATAACCTATTATTGTTGTCAAATTTTTCACAACCCCCACATCCAGTTACCCACAGTTTAAGAAACTTTGGTTTAAATGAGGGAGATCTTCCTAAAGACATTAACCCTTGAGCTAAGTTGGGAAGGATGGGTAAGATTTCAAAAGATGGAGTTGAAGGTAGGAAGAGGCAGACATTGAGGAGGAAAATCACTGGAAGTGTACAAAGAACCAATTTCAAGGTAGTGGCTTTGGCCACAATTGGGGATTCGTTATTTGTCCTGATTGGGATCTATCTATATTTGGCCATAGTGGCCTTGGTATCCACATATATACATACATAGCTTGATTACTTTAGACACATAAGAAGAATACTGGACTCACTGGAAAAGACCCTGATGTTGGAAAGATTGAAGGCAAAAGGAAAAGGGGACAGCAGAGTATGAGATGGATAGATAGTTTCATAGAAGCAACAAACGTGAGCTTGGACAGACCTGGAGAGACAGTGGAGAACAGAAGGGCCTGGTGCACTATAGTCCATGGGGTCACGGGGAGTGGGACACAGCTGAATGACTGAACAACAACAACATCCTCCATACAGATCTCTGCATTACAAGCTGCTCAATAGTCCATCCAACCCCAGATTTCAGATTGCTTTGTGCCCAGCAGGCCACAGCTGAGCCTTATTACTTACAGGTGATGAAAATTTAACTTCTGCGTTCTAGTCAGTGAGCCCATACACTAAAGTTGCTGGGGGCTGTTTCAGCAGGCTTAGAGACTACCAAAGACACATATGTTAATATTTTATGGCTCTAACTTGCACATCTAAAAGTACTAATTAATCTCACTAGATACCAACTGGCATCCACGGCCAGTACAAATGAGGATCGCAGCTTCCTTGCAGAGACTGTGCCAATTTCTCTTGGATCCTGCAGTGATTTACGGTAACAGTTTCAGTTTCATAAAGGGGCCAATAATTATCATCTGGAAGCCATGCTCTACTTTCCCAATGAATGTCATTCACTGAAAGCTAATTAATTAATTAATTGATTGATTGATCGATGGCTTTTCCAGCACAACTGAGTAATATCAAAAATAAAAATTGGGGGGACTGGAAGGGGGAGGGTTCTGGGAGTAATATTAATAGATTCCTTAGGGGCAGCTAGGTGGCACAGTGGATATAGCACCAGCCCTGGATTCAGGAGAACCTGAGTTTAAATCTGGCTTCAGACACTTGACACTTACTAGCTGTGTGACCCTGGGCAAGTCACTTAACCCTCATTGCCCTGCCAAGAAAAAAAAAAGATTCCTTAAAGTCATGGAATATATTTCCTTCAACTTCTTATATTGTTCAGTGCCTAATGCCAGACCAGGGCTTCTTAAACTTTTTCTACTTGTGATCCCTTTTCATGGGAGAAATTTTTATGTGACCCCCAGTATAGGTATATAAAATAGGTATACATAACATTTTACTGTTGCCAAATTTTTTTGACCCCCACATTCAGTTACTGGACTCTATATGCGATCACAGCCCACAGTTTAAGAAGTTTTGTGTTTGACTACAGAATATAGTCCACCTGGAGACATATTCGTATCCTCTCAGGGAAGTTGATCACACGTTTAGGTGGAGGGATGATAGATTTCCAGGAAAGGGTGAAGACTTTTGCCCACAGGATCATAGAATTTATGCCCAGAAACAATCTTCGAGTTCATCTAGCCCAACCCTTTCATTTTTAAAATGAAGAAGCAGAGGTGTAGAGAGGTGGTGACTTATCCAGGGTCACATAGCTCTTAAGTGGCATAGCCAGAACTCAAGCTCAGTTCTTCTGACTCTAAATTCAGTGCTTTCCCTACTCTACTACACTTTCCCCTCCATTATTATAAGGGATAGTATGGCATCTCCAAGGGAGTCCATGGCAGAAAGTTTGTCTGGGCCCAGATTGTGGAGGGCCTTCAATTAACAGAAATTATCATTTGCCTTTTTATTTGCTTAAAAAATACCCCCCCCCAATTTTTTTAATTACAAGATTATGGTTTGGTCCAGCTATCATTTGGGAAGACTGGGGATAAGAAATGGCTATTTATCCTCTTGTCTGAAAGTCTGCTAAGCCACTGATGCTTGGTTTAAGCCCACAAGCTTTGACCAAGGAATTACAAAATCCTTGTCAAAGTATTTCATAACCTGCCATTTGTAAGACTTAATTGGACCTTTTTGCATATTTTTTGTTATTCATCCAGCCCACAGAATAACTATTTGGGCAACTGGTTTTAGAAAACCTACACTGAAGAGTATACCAGGAAGCAAATAACCCCCCATTCTGTGCCTTCTCCCTGCCTTCCAGAGGCCATCACAGTTCCAATCCTTTCCTTCTCCCTGGCCCTCTCAGTTGGTTTCCCAAAAAGCATCGAGTATCCTCAAAGTCAGCTCAGTTTGACTTCTCATCTCCCTAATTCCGAAAGCCCTCCAAAGCATCTGCCCATGTTTTATAACCATACAATGTTAATGCTATATAAATATTATTATTGCCCTCAGTCCCTGGCTCTGAGGGATCCTTGACCATGCCACTGGCAGCTGCCTTAGGGAATCAATTAACAGGAGAGAAGGAAGTGTCTCTGCCAACCCATCAATTACTCCACCATTACACATCAATCAACAAGTGTTTTTTAAGACTATTATATCCCAGACATTATAGTAAGCACTTACAAGGGAAAAAAAAAGGAAATGATCCCTGCTCTATTACATTTTATCAGGGGGAACAATATATACACATATAATAGGTATAATAGACATAAAAGGTAGGGACCTTTGACTTCACTGATACCAAAAACTCTCAGATGAGGGAGCTCTTTCCACCACAGTAGACTGGCACCTTCTCTGCCACTAATAGTCTTAGGGAGTGCCTCAAGAGTTGTGACTTTATTGTGTACAAAGTAACAGCAGTATTGTAAGATGATCAGCTGTGAATGACTTAGCTATTCTTGGCAATACAATGATCCAAGACAACTCTGAAGGACTTATGATGAAAAATACTATCCAGCCCAGCCCCAGAGAAAGAACTGATGAGGTCTGAATACAGACTGAATCATACTTTTTTTACTTTATTTTTCTTGAGGGTCTTTTGGGGGGTCGGTGTTTTCTTTCATAACAAGACGAGTATGGAAATATGTTTTGCATGACTATGCGTGTATAACCTATATCGAAATGCTTGCCTTCTCAAGGAAGGGGGTGGGGAAGGCGAAAGGGAGAGAATTTGGAACTCACAGTTTTAAAAATATGAAAAACTGTTTTTATATGCAATTGGGGAAAAATAAAACATTAAATAATTTTTTTAAAGAGTTGTGAGTTACCCAGGGTCACATAGCTAGTATTTGTCAGAAGTCTTTTTTGTTCTGAGGCTAGTTCTCCAACTACTAGGCCATGTTGCCTCTCAAACCCATAAAATATATGCATTGTGAATAAGTACAAAGTTATTTTGGGGAGAGACACAAGCAGCTGGGGAGATCCAGAAAGGCTTCATGTAGGGGCAGCTAGGTGGCACAGTAGATAGAGCACCGGCCCTGGAGTCAGGAGGACCTGAGTTCAAATCCGACCTCACACACTTAACACTTACTAGCTGTGTGACCCTGGGCAAGTCACTTAACCCCAATTGCCTCACTAAAAAAATAAAAAAATTAAAACAAAAACAAAAACAGAAAGGCTTTATGTAGAAGGTGGCATGTTCTGAAGGGACTTAGGAACCTAAGAGGACAGAAAGGGTTCCAGGAATAACAGACAGACTTCACAAAGGAAATAGGAGTGAGTAAAACAGTAGGAAAGCCAGTTTGACTTGACTAAAGAGGATGTGAAGAGTCATAGTCTGCAAAGGTAGGTTAGAGACAGATTGTAACTACCCTCCTTGCTTATACCTCTCAGGCTGCATCATTGCCCTAGCCTCTGTTGTCATTTTAACCTAATGTTACTGGTATACAAATGGGGGTGGGGGAAGTGTTCATATTAGAAGACAGAAAACAGGTTGTTGATTCCATAACTAGGAATTTTGGCACGTAGGGCAAATTTAGTTGAAGGACAAGAGGGTTTCTCCTCTCCAACCTCCTCATGCTGGCAGACAGAAGCAGTATATTATGGGAGTTATGGATGACTCAGGGGCAGACAAGGGAGGCCAGAGAACCACCACAGGTAGGAAATAGGCCCCAGGTATAAGTGTTTGGGGGTCCTACTCAATCAATCCTACAAATCATTTAACCTTCTCTAAGACTCAATTTCTGCATTTGCAAAATGGGAATAAGAACATTGGAGGGTTATTATGAGGAAAGAACTTGGTAAATCTTAAAGTACCATATAAATGATATTATTGTTCTTTACCTGATCATATGCATCAGGAAAACAGTGAGACATAAGGAAAAGAGAACAGGAGTAGGAGTCAAAAGAACTGGGTGCAAGTTCATCTTCCCTAGTGTGTGGCTATGGGAAATTAAATAAGCCTATAAGATCCACAGGTTTGGAGTTGATAATCTGTACACTTTAAAATCCTAGGATTCTAACTGGCTAAGGATGAAGAGCTGGGAGGAGGGGAAATTGTCTTTTGGACAGCTTGTCCTCTCCTTCCTGGCTTTCTTCTCTGGGTGTTCTCTCACCAGCAGTATGACTTGTTTCTTAAGTGCTGACTCTGCACCGGATCTCTGACTTATTGTCTTCCTCCCTTGGATTTGGCTAGACCCGGCCCTTTCTCTAGGGAGGAATACTGAATCATGCAATATTAGCTGTGGAACAAGTACCCTCCTCTAGGGAGCTCCAAGCACCTTATAGGTCTCATGTCATTACAGCATGTTCACTCCTCATGAGATTCTGAGGAGACCAATGTTAGCCCTGTTGAATTCCTTCCCCATAATGAGACCTAGTCTCAGGAGATCTCTAGTCCTACATAGCCTTACACAGATGAGGAGAATGAAGGCCATATGCAGGAATTTTTAACTAAATGGGGCCCTGGAAAGTCATTGGTCATATGTAAACTGAGGTTGGAGATTGTATAGGGTCTTCAAGGTAGGATCCAGGTATCCCCTAAAAAGGAACAATGCCCCCAGATGTTTCAGTGAGGTTAAAACCCCAGCAAAAATGACATCATAATCCCACAATACCATCAACAATACACTGCGCCCCACCCCCCCCAAAAAAACCCCATACAATCTACTTATACAAGTGTCTTCCTCCTCTCCAACCTCCATCAAAAAAGATCATCCCAGGGGGCAGCTAGGTGGCGCAGTGGATAGAGCACCGGCCCTGGAGTCAGGAGTACCTGAGTTCAAATCCGGCCTCAGACACTTAACACTTACTAGCTGTGTGACCCTGGGCAAGTCACTTAACCCCAACTGCCTCACTAAAACAAACAAACAAACAAAAAAAAGATCATCCCAGGAAATAAATACAAAGAAGGTACTAAGCCCAGTTGTGTGGCAGAACATAAATTGTTATGTGTGGCCCTTCCTCAGCTCTTTTTTAGTTCCTCCACACCCCAAAGTATATCCTGTCTCCTGACTGTCCAGATCTCTCCTACATGTTCCACTATTGGACCACAGAGTGTCCCAAGCTTTAGGCCTTTCCCTATCTTTTCCCCCACCAAAATCAATCCTTCCTATTTCACTGTCCCTAAGACCTTGATTATGGCCTAGGTGGTAGTAGGTACTGATGGGTTCATGAAATGAAGTTTTTTAGAGGGGGGCTTCGGAGTGTGTGTGTTTAACCAAACTGTGGTTTCATTAGTGTTGGGAAATGCACAAATATGAAGAAAGTCCATAAAGAGGTCATCAAATTAGTGATTTGGAGCATTTAAAAAACTATAGCTACATATAGCCTGGGTTTCTTCCCTTGAGAATGCCCAATCATATCTTTCGATTATTCATCATTTGGGCAATGGTTCTTATTCTTATAAACTTGGATCAGTGCAGTCTAAGATCTTACCTCCCATGTGGCAGAATGGTAAAGACCAAAAAAGAAAAATTATGGGTGCTGTTGGACCTGTAATTGGGTTCAAACATTATCAAAAAGCAATTTGGAATTATATACAATAAAGTTCCCACATAACACATGTCCTTTGACCCAACTATGCCACTGCTAGATCTCTAACTGAAAGAGTGAAGAAAAAGGAAAAGATCCTGTACATACAAAAATATTTATAGCAGCTCTTTTTTATGGGAACAAAAAACAAGGAAACAAGGGGATGTCCATCAATTGAAAAATGGCCTAATAAATGTGGTTTGTGAATTTGGTGGAGTACCATTATGCTGTAAGAAATGAGGAAATAGGTGATTTCAAAAAGTCATAGAGGGGCAGCTAGGTGGTGCAGTGGATAGAGGACCAGCCCTGGAGTCAGGAGTACCTGAGTTCAAATCTGGCCTCAGACACTTGACACTTACTAGCTGTGTGACCCTGGGCAAGTCACTTAACCCCAATTGCCTCACTTAAGAAAAAAAAAAGTCATGGAAAAGGGGCAGCTAGGTGGTGCAGTGGATAAAACACTACCCCTGGATTCAGGAGTACCTGAGTTCAAATCCAGCCACAGACACTTGACACTAGCTAGGTGACCCTGGGCAAGTCACTTAACCCCAATTGCCTCACTAAAAAAAAAAAAAAGTCATGGAGGGGCAGCTAGGTGGTACAGTGGATAGAGGACCAGCCCTGGAGTCAGGAGTACCTGAGTTCAAATCTGGCCTCAGATACTTGACACTTACTAGCTGTGTGACCCTGGGCAAGTCACTTAACCCCAATTGCCTCACTTAAGGAAAAAAAAAAAAGTCATGGAAAAGGGGTAGCTAGGTGGCGCAGTGGATAAAGCACTACCCCTGGATTCAGGAAGACTTGAGTTCAAATCCAACCTCAGACACTTGACACTTACTGGCTGTGTGACCCTGGGCAAGTCACGTAACCCTTGTTGCCCTGCAAAATGAAAAATAAATTTTTAAAAGTCATGAAAAGACTTATATGAACTGATGCAGAATGAAGTAAGCAGAACCAGAAGAATAATTTATACTATAACATCAGTATTATAAAAAAGGACCATGCTGAAGACTTTTTAAAAATCATGAAGAATAAAATGAACAGAACCAGAAAAATTTATACAATAACAATGACAAAGAAAAAACAAATAACTTTAAAAACTGTAAGAACTTTGATCAATATAATGACCATTCATCATTCCAGAGGACTGATGATAGAACATTCTATAGATGACAGAGAGGTGATAAATTTAGGAAGCAGACTGATATATGTGTGTGTGTATGTACATATATAAAAATATATATATATATATATATAATATACACATACATATACATATGAACACATATATAAATTCCCTCAGTGGCTGTGTGCAAATTTACATATACACATATAAACACACAAATATATTTTATGTATGTGTTTGTTATATGCATGTATATATTACACACATATATGTGTATTTTATGTTCATGCATGGGTTTTGTATATGTAAATTTGTATACAGCCATTATGGGGATATGTTTTAGTTGACTATACATATTTGTCATAAGAAATTATTTTTTGTCCTTTTCTTTTCAATGGGGTAGGGTTATGGGAGGAAGAGAAAATAGATTTCTGTTAATTTAGAAAATAGAGAAGTAGAAGGGGTGTTACAACTGTAGACTGTTCATGAACTTTCAGAGGAGGTCCCCATATTATTAGTTTTGCTTAATTGTTTTATTTTGTTATGAAACCTCCCACAAAGTTAGAATAGCTGTTGTTTGTAACATTAAAAGAATGCATCAATAAAACTTTTAAAAATAATTTTTATAAAAGAATGAATCTAAAGTTGAAACTTTAAAGAGGATGGAGCAAATGGGAGAAATATTTGAAGTTAGACCTTTGGGTCTGCATCCAATGACACTTGACCTAGGCAGCTACTGGGGAAATAGATAAAGCAGTAGTCATGGAGTCATGAAGACCAGTGTTCAAATAGAGCTTTAGATATTTACTAGCTCTGTGACCCTGGGCAAGTCACTTAACGTCTATTTATCTCAGTTTCCTCATCTGTAAAATGGGGATAATAGCATTTACCTCCCAGGGTTGCTGTGAGGAGCAAATGATATTGTATTTGTGAAACTTTTTGTAAACCTCAAAGTACTACATAAATAATAATTATTATTTTTTTTAATTTAAAAAATGTTACCATATCTGCCAAGAGGTAGAACTGGGTCCATGAGCCAGTCTGCCTATCAGAAATCAGCTAATGACCCTAGAGCAGTGTTAAATATGCCACTGTTTTAACAGCAACTGCTATTCTTTCCTTAACTTGAGTTGTGATTTCTTAAGACAATTTTCTGATTTAGCTTGTCCCAGGTGGCCATAGAGCGGCACAAATGGGACATAACAAATAAATGGTAGTAGAGGGTACAACAAGAATCAAGGGATATAGGTTGGTTCCCCATGTGATCAAAGGACCATAGATTGGGAGTTGGAAAGGATTTAAAATGCAGAAATGTTTAATGTTATTGTACATATATAACCTATATCAGATTATTTGCTGTCTTGGGGAGCGGGGAGAGAAGGGAGAAAAAATTGAAACTAGAAATTTTATAAAAACAAATGTTAAAAACTATCTCTAAATGTAATTGGAAAATAGTAAAATACTTTTATAATAATAATTAAAAAATCAATCAGAATGGGGTAGCTAGGTGGCAGTGGATAAAACACTGGCCCTGGATTCAGGAGGATATGAGTTCAAATCTGGCCTCAGACACTTGACACTAGCTGTGTGACCCTTAGCAAATCATTTAACCCTCATTGCCCTACAAACAAAAAAGAAAGAAAAAAGAAAAAAAAATTAATCGAAGGATTTTCTATTTGATCCTTGAGGTACTAAGGAGCCACTGGAGTTTATTGAATTAGGGAAAGGAGTGATATGATCAGATCTGGAGGACAAAGTGGGGAGAGACTTGAAGCAAGGGAACCAACCAGAAGACCATTGAACTGGTCCAGGCATGAAGTGATGAGGGCCTGAGCCAGGGTGGTAGCAATGTCAGAAGAGAGAAGCAGATATATGAGATATTACAATTACAAAGGTAGATTAACATGATCCATGAGCTAATTCAGTCTATAAATATGTTCTTTCTTATTCATTCATTGCCAAAAGACAGCTGAGCTTCTGTTGTTGCTAGCATTAAGTGGGCGGCTTGGGTGGTGCAGTGGATGGAACACTGTCCCTGGAATCAAGAGGAGCAGAGTTCAAATCTAGCCTCAAATACCTGATACTACTAGCTGTGTGACCTTGGACAAGTCACTTAATCCCAATTGCCTCAGACATCTGGGGCCATCTCCAGTTGTCCAGTTGCCACTGGACTCAAATGGCCCTGGAAGAGAGAGTGAGGCGGGTGACTTTGCACTGCCCAGCTACACTTAAAAATCCAATTCACTGCAAGTCATGACATCACTTCCAGATGTCATCTGTCCTCTTTGAGATGAGAACAAGAGACAAACAACAACAAGCATTAAGCATTTATGAGATTCTCATTTTAAGTGGCTTATCCTAGCTAATCAAGGTGGATAGATGGGTGGGGACCTGCTCCCATTCTAGAGTGGAGAACAAAACCTAAGGGCTAGCCTGGGGTCCTAAGACAACTGTGATGGTCTAGCCTATCTAGAAAGATCTCTGAACTTCTGATTGCATTACCAGCAAGGGCCCCAGCCTGCATTTGTCTGCCACAACTCATCTGCTGATAACCATCACCAGTTCCTTCAGGGGGAAGGGAAACAAAGTTCCTCTCAGTATTTTCATGAGCTCCCATTATTCCCAGAGCCCAAGCCTTCCAAATTGGCCTAGGTTGTATTGGAAAGGGCCAATTAGCTTGTATAAAACTGTTACCTGTAAGTCATGGGACATCCAGAAAATGCCCATGATGTAAGAGCTTGTGAGAGGAAAGGAGGGAAGATAGAGTAAGGAACAGAGTTTCAGAGAAATTAAGTAGACCTGTGCTTGGGGGAGAAGGGGAAGTGATCTGACTCACAATAGAATTTTAGAGCTGGGTGGAACCTTAGAGATAATCTAGTCCAATCCCTTTTATAGATAAAGAAATTGGGACTGAGGTCATCAAGTCATCAATGACTATTCTTAAGGCATCAATTACGTGACCCGACCCAATGCTAGGTACTGGGGATGGAGCCAAAAAACAGAGAGTGTGTGTGTGTGCGCGCGCGTGTGTTTGTGTGTGTGTATGTATGAACTTACTATGTGTCAGGCCCTTTGCTAAACACTGGCAATAAAAAGACTAGAGCAAAACAGTCCTGTTCTCAAGAAACTTGATTCTAAGGGAAGAAAGAAGTCTATGTACATGTAAAATATATTTATTTTTTAAACATGAAAATACAATAGTAATTGCCCCCGGCTAATTCTTGGAAGCCCAGGCAAAATCCTAGGTATTCCAACTTTCAGTTCCTCCAATGCTTTTACCACTATACCACTCTGGCTTTGGGGCCTGTGCTCTCTACTTTTTCTCCATATTGTCATCTTTCTCCTATTTCCTTTCCATTACAAAAAACAAGAAATCTTAGATCAGCTAAGGTATTCCTCAGCCCAGTGGGAAACAAAAAGAAACCTAAGAATGAGTCCCTGGTCCTTAAGGAGTATGTTGAGGAAAAACAAAATTAACTCAAGTTAATTCTCACAATTAGATAACAAGATGAGACTGAATAGTGTCACGTGCTTTTAGGAAGGATTGAGAGAAGGGAGAAATTGCAGAAATAGAAGGCAAGAGAAAATTTCCAAGGGAGTTGGGATTTTCACTGGTCTTGATTATGGGAGAAGGATAATTTCTTCCTTCTCCCAAGCTCCCCAGCCTCATTCCCTCAGCTGCAAACAAACCAACCCCCAGATTTTAAAGGAACAACACGTGTCCTTAGCAACTAGATAAGTAGTCTCTACTTTCTGTATTAGCCTCTATAAGGTTGAAAGAGAAACTTTTGTATACAGCCATATGTCCTGCATTCATAGGACTCTCATAGAAGCTGAGTGACACCACTCCATGTAACAGACAATGCAAACTGAGGATGCTTTGAGATTTGGTTTAAGCAAGGGTGCTCTGTGGAGGCTACAAGTGTTTCTGAGAGCCAGATTTGTGCCCAACCCTGGACAAAAGGGCTTTAGGGGATTGAAGGGAAAATGAAAACAGTTTTTGCCCCTAAGGCACTGACACTCTCTTGGGGGAAAGAAGACTTACACACAAAATGCTTAGTTGACACAGTGACAGATCTGTACACTTATCAATTATGACAACCAGCATTTATTTAGTGCCTACTGTGTGCTAGGTATAACAGCAACATTTATATAGAGCATCCTACATGCTGGGAATTGTGCTAAACCCTTTACAAATACCTTATCTTCACAACAACCCTGGGAGGAAGATGCTATTATCATCCCCCTTCTACACATGAGGAATCAGAGGAGGTTAAGTAGCCCAGGGTCTCATAACTAGTAAGTGTCTTGAGACCAAATTTGAACTCAGGGCTTCCTAACTCTAAGCCTGTCAGCATGTTATGGGGATAAAAAGTTAGGGTTGAGGGAGAAGTGACAACAAGGATATTATCCTGATTGGAGTGGAGAATTACTGTGAGAATGTAAAGGATTGGAGAGATAAGGTAAGTCCGATTGTACAGGACTGGGAAAAAAAAAAATATGTGTGTGTGTGTGTATATACACGTATATACACACACACATATATATATATATATATATATATATACACACATATATATGTATATGTGTGTGTGTTAACCTATAAATTAAGGAGAAAATAAGGTCTTTAATGGGGGGGGGCAGGCAGGCAGAGGAACTGTAGCTCATGATATCACAAACCAAGAAGCTAGGAATACCCAAAGATGGTAAGGGAGGACAGGGTTTTTAATGGGATAACACAACAAAAGGAACCAAAAGACTGCTCCAGAGGCATGTACTTAACTACTTAATAGAAATGAACTTTCAAAAAAAGAAACTATAGAACTGCTCCAGAGTTAGGTATAGATGCTACTTAACTCTAAATAGAAACTACTTAATGTAGGTGGACCCCTTTATAATAACATAAAGTCCAGGGAGTAAGGTGGGGATCATTTTCCTTGGGGGAAGGTCCATAAGTAGATCAATAGTCTGGAATTGACAAAGACCTGTCAGCCCCAGGCAATTCACCTGCGTGGGTGGGGAATCAGTCAGTTCTCAGTAAATCTGTAGTTTATCTATCTATCTATCTATCCATATACACACATATACATATATACATATACATATATTTTTCCTGTCCTGTACAATCAGACTTTGCATATGTATATGTGTGTGTATTTCCCAACCACATGTAAAGCTAATTTTTTTTCTTTTTTTTTTTTTTAGTGAGGCAATTGGGGTTAAGTGACTTGCCCAGGGTCACACAGCTACTAAGTGTTAAGTGTCTGAGGTCGGATCTGAACTCAGGTACTCCTGACTACAAGGCCGGTGCTCTATCCAATTCGCCACCTAGCTGCCCCTGATAATTTTTAACATTCATTTTTTTTCAATTTTGAGCTCCAAATTTTCTTCCTCTCTCCTTCACCTCCCCCTCCCTAAGATGTGAGTGGTGGCGGCTATTTATTGCCTTTCTAATTTTAATTAAAGTTTTTTCAATAATATATTGAACATAGGCATCAAATAAGATGTTAATCAGGGACATAGATTTCCATCAAAGGTGAACATTGGCTTCTGGAATGGGATATAGTTTGTAGAAGCTCTAAATGAGAGGCAGCATGGCATAGTGGATAGCAAGCCAACTTGAGAGTCAGGGACACCTCAATTCAAACCCTCTCTTTGACACATACAGTTGGCATGATCCAGGGCAAGTTGATTAAGCACTCAAAAGCACTGTGTTGCTTTTCTTTGTACCCCCAGTGCTTACTTAGTGCTAGGCACAGAAAAAGGGATTAATAAGTGTTTGTTAATTTGTTGATTGACTTAAAGACTCATGAAGGAGGGGCAGCTAGGTGGTACAGTGGATAGAGCACCAACCCTGGTGTTCTATCAGAAGGACCTAAGTTCAAATCCGACCTCAGACACTTGATACTTACTAGCTATGTGGCAAGTCACTTAGCCCTGGTTGCCTCACTAAAAAAAAAAAAAAAAGACTCATGAAGGAAAATGCTCTCCATAGACAGAAAAAAGAACTATGGAGCCTGAATACAGATTGAAGCATATTATTTTCACTTTTGTTGTTGCATTTTTGTTGTTGTTTCTTCTTTCTTGTGGGTTTTTGGGGGTTTTTTGCCTTTTGTTCTGACTCTTCTCTTACAATCTGATTAATGTGGAAATATGTTTTGTTTAACATGATTGTAATGTATAACCTATATCAGATTGCTAGCTGGCCTCGGGAGGTGGGTAGAGAAGGGCTGGGGGAATTTGGAATTTGAAATCTTACAAAAGTGAATATTGAAAATTATCTTTACATGTAATCTTTTTTTTGTTGTTGTTGGTTTTTTTTTTGTTTTGTTTTGTTTTGCAGGGTAATGGGGGTTAAGTGACTTGCCCAGGGTCACACAGCTAGTAAGTGTCAAGTGTCTGAGGCGGGATTTGAACTCAGGTACTCCTGAATCCAGGGCCAGTGCTTTATCCACTGTGCTATCTAGCCGCCCCTACATGTAATCTTTTAAAAATAAAGGTCTGTGGATAAAGCACTGGCCCTGAATTCAGGAGGACCTGAGTTCAAATCCCGCCTCAGACACTTGACACTTAACTAGCTGTGTGACCCTGGGCAAGTAAGTCACTTAACCCTCATTGCCCTGCAAAAAGAAAGAAGGACAGAAAGAAAGAAAGAAAGGTATGGTAAAATGAAAAAAATATGAAAATGTGTTGGTTAACTTGATATGATGGATGGACTGGAAGAACACATTGAAGATAAGACCATTTAGTAAGTTGTGGCAGTTCAGTCTCCATCATAGCTTTCATTTGCTGTGAAATGTAATACCATAGAAAATCAATACAATTTTGCCACTTCCTCATCAAAAAAAAGTTAACCCTTTCAGAATCAAGACAACCAGGATTTTTTATCTGTTCAAAAAGACACACAAGACAACAAGGAAACAAGCATTTGTTTGAGAGCTTACCATGTGCCAGGCACTGTGCTGAGTGCTAGGAAGGCAAATGCAAGAAAAAGACACTCCTTGCCCTCCAAGAGCTTACATTCTGTCAGGGGGAGGAGAATAAAAAAGGGGGGGGGGAGGTGGGGTCAAAGTCCGGGCAGTCAGAAGCAGAACTAGGAGATGAATGCAGGTTGGTCAATCATCCCCTTCCTCAAAAGTGGAGGCCCCTGTAGGAAATCACCAATGGGAGAAGCGGGGAGGACACTGTGGTGGCAAGGTTCAGGTTGAGAAAGCCTCAGGCACTGAGGGAAGTTCTGGGTAAGAGAGCAGCTGACATGAGACAGTTGAGGTTAGCATTTTTTATTATTGGCCCAGCTGCTACTCATAACTGAACATGAGTGCAGTGACAAGAATAAAGCATGAAAAAGGAAGAACCAAGCCCAAAGACAGACCTCCACTCTCTGTTACCTGCTTTTCTGGCTCCTATCTATGTTGGAAGAGAGGGAGTAAGTGTGAAGGATGAGGGCAGGGTTATCACCTATCGTTCCTAAGGCCAGGACCTGGGTGCATGTAAAGGCTTGGTTGATCAAAAGCTCAAATCAGTGAATTAAAAAGTACATTTCATTTTCTTTCTTCTTTCTTTCTTCCTTTCTTCCTTTCTTTCTTTCTTTCTGGCAATTGGGGTTAAGTGACTTGCCCAGGGTCACACAGCTAGTAAATGTCAAGGGTCTGAGGTCGGATTTTAACTCAGGTCCTCCTGAATCCAGGGCCAGTGCTCTATCCACTGTGCCACCTAGCTGCCCCTATTTCATTTTATTTTTAAGGTTTTATGGATAGTGCCTTTTTTGTAAAATCATTTTTCATTTCCAAATATATACTTCCTCCTGGACCTTTCTCTGTAACAGGCATTTTTCATTTTACAGATAAGGAAATAGGCTCAGAGGGGAGAAGTGACTGACTTGCCCAAGGTCACACGCCACTAAGTGGCAGAGGTGGGATTAAAACTTCTCATCTAAATCCCCCTTCCCCCAGTGCTCTTTCGGTCATTTCATAAGCACAGCACCATCCCAATAGATAATAATAAAACTTTTTGCAAGATGGCAGGATAGATGTGTTACAGAACAGAAACTCTCAGCTCTGGTATGAGTTATATTCTCAAAGGTCATTTCAGGTGTTGCAATCTGAAATGTCCTTTTTTTTTCCATAGAAAATTCCCCTTAGACCATACAGAAGGTCCTGTAGCTGAATTAAGTGTGCATTTGTGATGAAAAAAAAATAGAACACAAGTTATAATAGTAGTAACTGAACAAAATTAAAACAGTTGAACACAAATAGTTGGGTTTTTTACTTTACTGTTGGTACTAAAAAAAGTTAAATTTTTTTAAAATGAAGAAGATGGGAATTCTGAAAGGTACCTTTGATTTCTTTCAAGGGATTTTGAGTTTTGTATCAGTGGTTCTTAATGCCATATACTGGAATTTTTTAACTTATATGTATATCACTAATACTAGTTGTACTTACCAGCCTTGACTAGGGTCGTGTTTTTTGGACTTAAATGGTGATAGAAGAGAAAATCAGAGGATAGATAGCTATCCTCTACCTCTAGATGGGAGGGGAAGGGAAAATTAAAAACCATAAAGCCACTCCCTTCCTTTGACAGATGAGCCAATCAAGCCTCTGAAAGATACATTTTTCCCATGTCTTTTCTGGGACCAGTCTTGACAATTATACTTATTTAGCATTTGGTTTCATTTCATTATTCCTTCTGTTCTCATCATCATAGTTTTTTCTGGTTCTCCATACTGCACTCTGCATCAGTTCATCATGGGTAGCCATGATTTTCTTAGTTCTTCATATTTGGCATGTCACAGAACAATAATATTCCATTGTACTCATTTATCACAATGTAATTAGCTGCTATTAGGGCTTTATTTTAGAAGGAGGGGAAAAGGTTGAAAGTCTTGACTATAATAATGTTTTAGGATTATGTAGGAATTTCATTTTTCTTCTCTTTGTTTTTATGCCCTATGACCATGGATCATCAAAGTAGTGTCATTACATTAGTAAAATGTCAAATCTTAACCCTGTACAGTGTAGAAAGTCTTATTTTTCATTTCTTATCCTCAAGTCATATCTATATGACATTAAGATAGAAACAGAAAAAAAAGTTGTGTCCGTGTGTGTGTGTGTGTGTGTGTGTATACATGCCAGACAGAATGAGAATTTTAAAGATTTCCATAGCTTAGAATAATGGGCAGAATCTAATGAGATAAAATTAGTAAGGGATTAATGTAAAGTTCTAAGCTTAGGTTAAAAAAGAGCCAACTTCTCAAGAAGGAGATGGGGGAGGTATAACTGGACATTTTGTGGGGGAAAAGATCACATTTTACAAGGAAAGAAAATAAGCTCAGGAGTGAGCTGTCACACTGAAGGTCACCCATGATAAGTGTAGTAGGACTGGGATTCCAACCAAAATCCACTACACCACACATTCTGTCTCCTTCTTTGATAGATAAGGGATCTGAGACCCACAAATGAGTTGCTGAAGGTCACACAACTAGTTAGTGGCAGTAACAAGAGTAAAACCTGGGTCTCCAGATCCTGAGGCTGATTGCAATCATGCATTGTTTGTCTAGCCACGTGCTTGAGGTAACAGTTAGTGAAACTCACCTGTTGGTATAGAAACCAGGTGGGGCATTCACTCCACCTCTCTTAGAAGATGATTACCATTATCTCTACCTAGGAACAATGGGTGGAGTTTGCAACTCCTCCACCCCAACCCACCCCCACCCCTAACCCCACCTCATCCCAGGAGAATAGTTTACTTAGTAGACTCCTAAAAGTGCCTTGCATTGGGAAATTCTCCATTATTTGAAATAAAGTAATATGAGCCTTCCTCATTCTCAGATCTTTATTTCTTCATGACTAGTCAAGTTAGTGATGTCAGAGTTAAAATGGGTGGAGAGGATTGCACAATGGCATTTTAAATGGCTGCAAATACTTGGAGAAAGGGGGGAGAGTTCTTTTAAGAAAAAATTATTTCAAATATGTAAGTCTGGAATAAGTCCCAAAGAACTCCTAGCCTGGTACTTAAGTCTACAAGAAACGGGTGTTCTCCAGTCTTGTTATGTGTAGTAGTCCTCTCATCCTTATCTCACTGAGCCACAGATTGTTTATTCAGATGGTTTCTGGCCTTATGCCCAAGGGCAGAACTACTAGGCAAAGAGACTTTTCCCAGAAACCCTTGGAAGGAACAAACAGGACTGCAATCCAGAGCATCCCAGCCTGGACTGGGATCCCAGCCTTTACAGCCCAGACTATTTCTGATCTTTCCAGGTGTGTTATAATGGAAAGAACCTGGATTTGGAATCAGAAGACATAGGTTCAAATTGTGATTTTGCCACTTCCTACCTATGTTGCCTCAGTTTCCTTGTCTGTGAAATGAAGATATTCATATTTGTACTATCAAACCGGCAGTGCTTTTGCTAAGAGTATGTGCATGAATGTGTTTGTATATATACAGGATATATGTGTGCATATATGTATATAATATATACATATACATATATCTCAGCTATTTGACTCTTTTTTAAAAATTTATCTTTTTTCTTTTTCTTTTTTCTTTGCGGGGCAATGAAGGTTAAGTGACTTGCCCAGGGTCACACAGCTAATAAGGGTCAAGTGTCTGAGGCCAGATTTGAACTCAGGTCCTCCTGAATCCAGGGCCGATGCTTTATCCACTGCGCCACATAGCTGCCCCCACATTAGTTGACTCTTGAAAGGTGAACCTCACTTTATGCAACTGTCAATTTCCTGGAAAAAATAAACTCTTGCTACTTATGTTTCCTTACCTAAAAATGAGTGTATTGGGCTAATTGATCTCTAAGGTGCCTTATAGGTCTGGCAGTCTGCAATTCCATTCTATATTTCAAATGCACTAGGGAAATAAGCTAATTTAAAAGAATCTTATGTAAAGCAAATAATTGGTGATGTACTTCATTCAAATAATTGGGGAGCAATTATTTGAATTATTGAATACTCAGGGGCTCTGACTGCTAGGTCCATGCTGCCTAGGCGTGTTCACAATTTTACTAGTGCACTCACTTTCTCCTCACATTAGCACCCTGCAGAGTATCATGACCAACATCCCAAGCACACCCCAGTAGCTTTTTTCTCTGTTTTCCCTGAGGATTTTTGCTAACTGCAGTCCTGGGTGAAAGTGCCAGTGAGTCAGCCTGCACTTCATCCCAGCAGTCCCCTGGAGCTCCAGGAAGCAGACACTCCCAGAGGAGCCTCTATTATGCTGTGTGCACTAAACCACCTGCACACACTTTGGCTTTCAAGACCCATCACAGTTTTCTCCCTCCACTTTCCTGACACCTAGTTCTTTTCCTTTTGCATCAGCTGTGTCTGTGTACTTTGTGGTGGCAGTTGTCTCTCATTCAAAGGAAACCTGCAGGCCAGGGGTTCTTATAACCAGCCAGGTATCAATCTCCAGGAGGTCTATGGATAGATTTTAGAAGTATATGAACTCAGATGGGGAAAAATTATGTATTTATTTTCACTAATCTTTGATTTCCTTTGTACAAATTTTATTTTATGCATTTAAAATATTTTTTTTCCTGAGAAGGGGTTCATAGCTTTCACTAGAATGCCAAAGGGGTCCAGGACCCACAAAAACAGGTTGAGAATTCCTGTGAAGTTAGGTGGTATAGCAGATAAAGTGCAGGCCCAGACTCTGAAAGTCTGAATTCAAATGGTGCCTCAGACAACTGGGTGACCCCATGCAAGTCACTTAACTTCTATTTGCCTCAGTTTCTTCAACTGTAAAATGAAGATAATAACAATATTTACATCCCAGGGTTATTATTTGTAAAGCACTTAGCCTGGTGCCTGACACATAGTAGGCTTGTTCCTTCCCTCCTCATATTTGAGTGCAGTTTATCCTTCATCCCTATAGGAGTTTCCATAAGAAGTACCATTAGTCTGTGAATGACCACTGAGGCAAACTGCATGAGGATTCTGGCAAGCAGACACCAAATTGATGTGATAAATTCCCCAGACTCAGCTATTCATTGCCTATTTGACATGGAAGCACTTGCTTTTTCTCTGAGGACATGGTCCTTTCACTCTTTATATAGTTAATTACCTGGCTTCAAATGATGGTTGAAACATTTTATGATATACTTTTGTTCCCTAATTTCTCTGTTTAGTCCTTCCAGATTTTTGTGCATTCACTTAACCACAATGTTTTGAAGGCTTTCTCTGGACTCAGAGTGATAAATCCTGGGTTCCAGTCTCAGGTATCTCTCCTTCCTACCCCTGTGACCCTGATCATGTCAGATTCTCAAAGCCTCAGAATCCTCACTGGGATAATGGATGATATTAGTAATCAATACGAATACCAGTCACTTCAAAAAGTTGTTGTGAAGGTGCTAAAGTTCATTACAAAGTGCTTTGTAACCATAAATTATACAAATGTTAGCCGTTATCTTTATAATCAAAATAGGCAATATATCTCATAGGAATTCAGGGATCTGAGCATCTTTTAAATAACTTTCCCAGAATCCCACACTAAGTATATATCAGAGGTAGAATTGGAAATCAGGCTTTCCTGACTCCAATTCCGTCATTTTATTCACCATGCCAGGTTGCTTCTCTGTGTATTTATGGCAAATATATTTTGAGCACACTTGGGATCACTTGCTTGGAAAAGCCATGTTGTTTTTCTCCATTTATATATGTACACCTTGCTTCTCCTTAGGAGGTCTAAGATCCTGAAAGGTTGGGGCTATCTTTTGAATATATGTTAAAAATTCCTCTCACAGTGCCCAGAAGAGTCCCGTGCTCCCCCCCCCCTGAATCCTCAGAAAAATATATTTTTGATGATGTCATCTTCCATTAGTAGGGTGTGCTTGTAGGAGAGGAGGTTTGGGGGAGGGGGAGAATTCAGGCACAGTGGGGCTTTGTGCTAACCATCAATGCAAGGTATACTAAAAGCCAGGCACAAGAGAGGCTCAAGGTTTCAGTGGAAGTGAGTCTACTTAATGGGGATGCTGGACTCCAGCCTGGAGTGAGTTCCTGACTGGCAGAGAACAAAATGCTAAAAGCACCAGGCCTCTCTGAGCTGGCAGATGTTCACTACTGGAGGCCAGCCGATGGAGTTTCACCAGCGTAAGGCTTGTTTCTCTTTCCCAGGGCCCAGTTACCCTCCGTCCCGGGGGATTCTTCATTAGCATCGTCAGCATCTTTATCAACAGACCTGTGCAACAGAGCCTTGTGATACAAAGGCAAAGGACCAGCCCTCAAAGAGACTTGCCATTGAATTGGGGAGAGAAAGGTAGCATGATGTCATGGAAAGAAGGCCAGATTAAGTGTCTGAAGATGGGACTTCAAATCTTGTCTCTGTCACTATTTGAGTTGTTTAACTTCTGTAAAATCAAGGGGTTAGAATAAATGACTTCTGAGGTCCTTTTAGCTCTAAATTTATCACTCTATGACATGTACCTCCCAAAATAAATCAAGGTAGGATAGACTAGATGGTAAACGAATGATACAGACAGTAAGAGATAGAGATATATTGAAAAGAGGAAGAGATTACCCAAAGCATGGCCATTCCTGGCTGCTAAGATCAAATTTGATCTGAAACTTAAAATATTTAAACAAAGGGAGGAAGAAAGGCCTTCCAGTCTGGCTTCAGAAGGCCTGAATCAACATGTCCTAGTCTAGGAACAGTGACGAGGAGCCTGAGTAGACCAGGAGCCTGGGATAGAAGAAAAAAAAAAGAAAAAGATTTTGTCCTGCTGCCACTGAAGTGACTACTGCTACTGTGGTTGGGGGAATCTGCTAATTTAACAACATAACAACTTATATTTCTTCGTACAGAGGTTTGGTGTGGCAAAGGGGTTAAATGCTAGAAGTACACACAGGAAGACCTGGGTACAAATCCTATCTCAGATAATTATTAGCTGTATGACCCTGTATCAAGTCTCTGAATCTCAATTTCCAAATCAGCAAAATGGGTATAATAATAAAGCACCTACTTCGAAGGGCTTTTTTGAGGATGACCCTTTACAAGTTATTATGAGAAACATAATATTATTATGAGAACCACTGAAAAATTTAAAGCACCATCTAAATAGGAGACATTATTTTCATATATATATATATAATATATGCATATATGTTTGTATGTATATATGTAGTGGTTGAATGTTTGCTAAGTACTTTACATGTGTTATCTAATTTGATCCCCCTAACAATCCTGTGAGATAAATGGGTTTTTTTTTTGTTTTTTTTAGTGAGGCAGTTGGGGTTAAGTGACTTGCCCAGGGTCACACAGCTAGTAAGTGTTAAGTGTCTGAGGCTGGATTTGAACTCAGGTACCCCTGACTTCAGGGCCAGTGCTCTATCCACTGCACCACCTAGCTGCCCCGAGATGTTTTATTGTCCCCATTTTTCAGGTGATCAAATGGAGACCCAAAGAAGTTAAGTAATTTGCCCAGGGTCACACAACTAATAAGAACCTGAGGCAAGATTTAAATAGTTCTTTCTGACTCCAAATCCTGCTAGCTGGCCATATGCCCTAATTGTTCTTTTTCATTATTGGTCACTTGCACATACAGTAGTAGCTAAGTTTCATTGAGAAGATAAAACATATGAAACATAATAATTAGATAGTAGACAAAAATAATCATCAACATTATTACAGAGTTTTAAGATTTGCAAAGCACTTGACACACATTCTGACATTTGAACCTCAAGCTTGTGAAGTACATGTTGGCACTCTTTCTCCATTTTATAGATGAGGAAACAGACTTGGAGTGTCTGAGTGACTTTCCCATGACTAGACAACTATGAAATGTCAGAGGCAGAATGTGAACCCACATCTTCCTGACTCTCAGTTCAGCATTGTATCCCTTAGTGCTCCAGACAAGTGCTACCAAAATTCACAGAAGGAAGAAAGCAATGTTTTTTGGTATGGTTAGGAAAAGCCTCACAGAGGAGGTAATATTGGAAGGGGACTTGGGAAAGTGTATTGAGTTTGACTAGCTGGAGCAGACCAGTAGAACCCATTGTGAGTATTTTTAAATACTCCAGGCCAAGGCAAATGGTCAGGCTTGATTCAGGAACATTGATGGGACATGGGAGAGGCTTCTAGGTGTTAAATATTTACACTCATCATGAAAATAAACTCCTTGTTTATTGGTTTGTTTGGAAAACACCTTCAGAGATATCTTGCAGCAGGCAGCAGTGACTTTGCAAACTGGAAGACCCCACAGTTTATCCAAGGACATATAAATGAGTCTTTCCTCAAACTTAAGCTATAGCACGGGGCATTTCTAAAGCACTTTCACAGAGAATTTTTTTCATTCATTTATAAACATTTATCAAGTGCCTGTTCAAAGCACTTTCCTATATGCTTTGAAAGAGACACAGATGAAGTCATGATCCCTGGTCTTACCCATCAAATGGCTATTGTCTTCTAGTAGTTAAGAAGCCTACAAAAATAACTATAATCCAACATAGAATATGAATTCCTGAGGCTACAAATGAGTCACCATAGGTGTTCAGAGGAGGGAGACATTGCTTTAAGCTGGAGGGAAGAAGGCTCCCTGAAGGATTTGCCATTGATTTGGGCCTTGAATAAGTGAAATGTCTAAAGGCAGAGATGTGGAAAGGTCATGCATATTGGAGAAAAAAAAATATGAACAAAAGAATAGGAAAGTGTAGGTCATAACAGGGAAACCATGAGGAGTCAGTACACTTTGGCTCAAAAGTAATGGAGTAGTAGGAGAGTGACAGAAAGCAACATTGGAAAAGTAGGTGGGGCACAGATTTTGTGGGACATTGAATAATAGGTTAAGAGGTTTGGACTTTATTCAGTAGGCAAAGAGGAGCCATTAAAGCTTCTGTAGTGAGATGATCAAAATTATGCTTTAAGAAAATTAATCTGGGGGCAGCTAGGTGGCGCAATGGATAGAGCACCAGCCCTGGAGTCCGGAGTACCTGAGTTCAAATCCGGCCTCAGATATTTAACACTTACTAGCTGTGTGACCCTTGGCAAGTCACTTAACCCCAATTGCCTCACTAAAAAAAAAAAAAACAAAAACAAAACAAAAAACCCCAACCAAACAAAAAAAGAAAATTAATCTGGAAAATTTGTATGAGTTGGAGAGAGGAAAGACTGGAGACTAAAGAGTTAAATTAGGAGGAAATTTCAATAGCCAAAGGTTATGAGGGTCATGAAGTAATGCTCTTTGAATTAGTAGTAAGAAAGGAAACAAGGAAATGGGTGTGAGAGGTGTTGCATAATTATGTGAGAAGTAAGGAGAGGACCTAAATCAAGAATACCTCCATGCTTTCAAGTTTAAGTGACAGTATAGTGGGTGCCATTAACAAAAATAAAATGTCTAAGAGGAAGTTAATGAGTTCAGTTATGGAGAAGTTCAACAGGACTTGTAGGTGAGAATGCTCGGGGGGGGGGGGGGGGGGCGGGGAACAGGCCTGGAGTTCTGGAGGAAAGTCAGAACTGGAGAAATAGATTTGTGAATCATCTTGCAAGAAGGTGATAATGGAAGTCTTGGGATTAGAATGAGAGTACTAAGAGAGAATTAGAAAAGAGAAATGAATAGGACCAATGACAGAGGCTTGAGAAACATTGGTGGGAGTAGAAAGAGGAGACAGATCTAGAGAAGGAGCAAAGGTGGAAAAGAAACACGATAGTGTATTATCACTGAAGCTAAGGAAAGAGTTTCAGGAAAGAATGGTCAAAATTATCAAGTGGAGAGAAGTGAAGAGAAAATTATGATTGAGAAATGTCTACTGGACATGGCACCAGGATATCACTGATGTCCACTGTAACGATTGGAATAACGCCACCTGCTGGATACTTACTGTAGAAGAGTTCTGCCCATGAAGCGAAGGTCTTTGAGGGCAAGACCAGGAGTCTTTTCTTTGGTATCAGGAAGTGACGCGGACTAGTGGGAGGAGGAAGGAGGAGACGGGGGCTCTTTCCTGAGGACGCTGGCGGAGAAGGGAGCTAGAAATGTGCTCTCCCTTTAATAGATAGAAATCTAGGCCTTTCTCTCTCTCTTTACCAAATTCTTATTCTCCTTAATAAATGCTTAAAAGTCTAACTCTTGCTAAAGCTTATAATTTATTGGCGACCACTCATTAGATATTTTAGACAGTTTAGCTAGAATTTTAACCCTTAACACCTCTGAGGTAACAGAGTTTCAGTGATGGCAGAAACAATATCAAAAGGGGGTTAAAGAAGAAAATAAGTCCCCAAAGAAGTTGAGGCAGTGCCAATAAGCCTAATCTCTAATATGACATTCAGCAATATCTCTCATAATATCCATCTCAGGACAAGATGAAAAAAAAAATCAGCTTCATAGCTGTCTCAGCAATCAGACCTAGAACTAATCAACTGGAAGGAAGTCTTGAGTGGTGTATTAATGAGCTCTTTCTTTGGGCCTGACCTATTGAATGTTCACTTATTTATTTATTTATTTATTTTTGGTGAGGCGATTAGGGTTGACAGCTAGTAAGTGTCAAGTATCTGAGGTCAGATTTGAACTCAGGTCCTCCTGAATCCAGGGCCGGTGCTCTATCCACTGCACCACCTAGCTGCCCCCTATTGAATGTGTTTAATCAACAACTTGATCAAGAAAGGGAAAATCATGCTCATCAGCTTTATTGATGACTCAAAGTTAGGAGGGTTAGTTCCATTCTCTAGTTTAGGCAGCACTAACTTGCTATCTAGGGTGTGATGGGATTTGTATATTTTCCCAATTAGAATATCTCTGAGCCCTCAACTTCTGGGAAAACCCTGCTCCTTCCTGGAATGCTTTTTATTTCAATGAGCCCTGTAAGTCTATGACGTTGGCACAATGGAATTGACTTTGTTCTGTAGACTAGACAAACTCACTTTCCTGCTGTATTTACTCAGTAGAGGAACAACAAAAACAACAAACAGAACATAATTAAACAACTACCAAATGGCTATATGTCCAGAGCATGACCCAGACCCATGGCAGTCCTATAAGTTGCTTTGAACCCAAAATCCAGTATCTAGGAAATGCAGTTTGGGTTTGTTAATTTCTCATGACTGCTCCTCCTGTGAGCAGGCAAAGGAGTGAAAACAATTCAACACAATTCCCATTTGAAATTTGTTTTACTTTCAATAGATCTAGACTTTAGATGAAGATACAAAAGCCTGGGACATGGAATTCAGTACCCAGTAGAAACCTGGAATCATGAATGTTAGTTCTTTCCTCAGTTTCACATCCTGTTTCTCTTGGGGGTCTGAACTTGGCTAGGCCAGTGGATTCAGAAACAGGCCCCATATCTTACCAGAATGCCCTTGGCCCTCACAGTGTCATGCATGGTATTTGATTTTATGCAATTAGTACAGTGTCATGTTCAAGTGGAAACATCTGGAGGGGAATTTTTTCCAACCCGAACTCTATGCTGAATCTTCTTTTGACAGCAGCAAATACCTTTTGTGAGCAGACATTTCTTTTATTGTTTGATACTGATGATCAGAGGGGTTGTTGAATGAGGTTTTCTCTGTTATTAAAAATGCTATATCAGGGCAGCTAGGCGGCGCAATGGATAGAGCACTGGCCCTGGAGTCAGGAGTACCTGAGTTAAAATCCTGCCTCAGACACTTAATACTTACTAGCTGTGTGACCCTGGACAAGTCACTTAACCCCAATTGCCTCACTAAAAAAAAAATGCTATATCATTGCAATTTATGCATGGGAAACAAGTGGGACTGATGTAGTAGTGGTGGTAGGGATGGATTTAATTGATAATATTGATTGTGAGACATCTCAAAGAATGACAAGACTCAGTGACTCAGTTTTACTGAAATACTGTGATGACTACAGGGAAACACCCAGGAGATAAGAGTCTCAGTTTGGGAGATGGAAAATGGTTATATTTATTGTGAGAAAAAGTATGTTATCTCCTCATTATCTTAATCTCCTCCTTTAGGAGGTAGTGGGAAGTTTTATTCTAATTTGGACTTCCTAGGGTCCTAAGACATCCTCTAAGGTGGGCACCTTTATCCTTGGAGGTGTGTTTTTGGGGTTTACACATCATAAGGTGAACCTAAGGAGGCATTTGGCCTTTTCTATGCATGTTCATAAAGACATGCTTAGACTTGTCACACCCAGGGGGTCTCTGTGTTTTTGATATCTCTTTACTTTCTAGCTATCCTGTCATCTAGGAATATTAGTGACTATTAATGGTTAATGGTCCCAGGTTACTGTTTCTCTTGATGGTATTGGTTGATAGGGACTTGAACCCTCTTGGTTACAGTACTGTTAATAAGAACACAAACCTTAGTTTCTCTGTTAACCTCTTTTAGCTACAGCTGATAAGTTATCTATTAGCACCTTTTAGAGCTTGGTCTTAGAGCTCAGATCTTAGGTTGTCTGTTAACCCTTTTTAGCCTCCTCCATCAGGACCACACCTTTTAAGGTGGAATATTGCTCTACCAAGTCAAATGCTTTTATATAGTTGACAAACAGCACAGCAAGATCTTATATTCCCTTTTTTTTTTTTTCTGGGGCAATGAGGGTTAAGTGACTTGCCCAGGGTAACACAGGAAGTAAGTGTTAAGTGTCTGAGGCTGGATTTGAACTCAAGTCCTCCTGAATCCAGGGCCAGTGCTCTATCCACTGTGCCACCTAGCTGCCCCCAAGATCTTATATTCTCTTTATCTTGCAGTCAATTATAAGATGGAAAACATAGAATTTAAAATTGACTTTTACTTGTGTATTCCTGCTGATTCCTTCTAATGCCCTCATCAAGGATACCCTTGATGCATATGTAGAAGTGGTATAAAGAATGCACAGAACCATAAGATCAATGATTTAGAGCTGGAAGGGATCTTATAGGTCATCAAGCCCCACCCCCCTAATTTTACAGATGAAGAAACTGAGGCAAAGTTAACATAGTTAAGTGTGGGAGGCAGGATTTCAATTCGGTACAACGTTCTTTCCACTCCACTGACTTGAGAAGGAAAGAAGGAAGGATATGAAGGAAAGATAAAATGGCCTACTGACATTCCAAGAGCAAGGTAATAACTAGTAGACATCTTGGGTGCTTAGCACACACAATTCTCTAAGACTCTAAATTTCAGAATAGTTGCCATCTTCATTGCTAGAGGGAATTTCCTTACTCAGAAGTTCCCTATGTCCATGGGATTATAGTTCTAGAACAAAAGTAAGATGGACTAAATGAGACAGGTTAGAGCTCTGTCAATTAGATGAGTGGTGACTAGAATCTCCCTAGTCCCAGGGAATACTGCCTTAATGTTCAGGGCATGTTAGACAGAGGGGACCTGTCCCTTCCTCTGTTTAGAGGCACCTCTAGGGTTTTCCTCACTTCATTTGCCTTCAGTGTAAATAATGGACTTTCTTTGGGGCTAATGTGTTTTTATTTTCAGTAAAAGATTTTATGGCTCAATAAACAAAATGTTATTGTTTTTTGTAAAATGTCTGGCAATCTGCAGTCTGAGGTTGGAGTATGGGGGAGCACTGGGGAAGGAGAATCTTCACGGAACTAACTCCTGAGGAGACTAAGTAGAGTTCCAAAGCCCTTCATTTAAAATGATACTAGGGGGCAGCTAGATGGCGCAGTAGATAAAGCACCGGCCCTGGATTCAGGAGTACCTGAGTTCAAATCCGGCCTCAGACACTTAACACTTACTAGCTGTGTGACCTTGGGCAAGTCACTTAACCCGAATTGCTTCACCAAAAAAAAAAAAAAAAGAAAAGATAAAATGATACTAGGAGGGCAGCTAGGTGGCACAGTGGATAAAGCACCGGCCCTGGACTCAGGAGGACCTGAGTTCAAAATATGGTCTCAGACACTTGACACTTACTAGCTGTATGACCCTGGGCAAGCCACTTAACCCCCATTGCCCCACAAACCCCGCCCCCCCCCCCAAATGAAACCAGGTAGTTCAACAGGCATAGTCACAGGGAGACACAGCCAAGGACCAAGGCCTGTTGAGGCCAAGTGATTGAGTCATTGAGTAATTCTTCAGGATCTCTAGCCTTTTCCCTTGCCTGATTGTCTACTGGCTCTGAATCCACACTGGGTCATCTCAAATGATCTGAAATAAGATGTTCTGACCCCTACACTCCTACCTCCCACCTCTCCTCTACACATGCACTCAGATATACCACCACCACCACTTCTACTTCCACAAAATTTGTCTCTGGACAGGTCAGTTATGTAGCTGGAACTCATAGAAATCCTCTGAATGAATAATATACAAAGTGAAGTGATATTTAAATCCTCAAAAACAGCACAAGAAGAATTCCTATTGTATCCTAGCACAGTGCATTGCACATAGTAGATGCTTAATAAATGTTTATTGGCTATTGATTAATTCATTCTAAGAAGTATTTATTAAGCACCTACTAAATGCTCAGCACTGAAGGTAATACCAGAGAAGTAAAAGGTAAATTTTTTGGTCTCAAGGACTTAAGTAGTTTCACAAGACAAGTATGCAATAAACTATAAAGGGCAGTTTAGAATCATGAGCTAGATCACAAGGTAGAGTTCTAAGTATTACTGGCATTTAAGGAAGGGAGTGATCAGTATGAGCTAAAGTTCTTAGTAAGGCTTTGGGAAGTTGGGACTTGACCCTTAAAAATGGACTAGGGCTTGAACAGGTAAAGAATAAAGTGGGCATGGCATAAGGGGTCCTGTTAAAGGAATAGGAACAAAGGCATTTGGGCAGGGGAGATCAGGAAATTGGGGTAATAGCAGAGAGGAGACTAACCTGGCAAGTGTTGTAGGGGAGGAATGTGAGCTACATCTTAGATAAAGGAGTGACAGCTTATGGATGGGTTTACAGCTCTTAACTCCATTTTATTAATTTAATAATAAGAAGTGAAAATGAGGGGCAGCTAGGTGATACAGTGGATAGAGCATGGGCCCTGGATTCAGGAGGACCTGAGTTCAAATCCAGCCTCAGACATTTGACACTTACTAGCTGTGTGACCTTGGGCAAGTCACTTAACCTTCATTGCCCCACAAAACAAAACAAAACAAAACAAAAAAGTGAAAATGAGACTGATTTGGTTCCATTGCAGTAAAAGAAGTACATTTTTTAAAAATCAGTCACATCCTCAGTGTTTAAATGAAGCAGATAAACGAAGATGCTAGCCTGTAAGAGTTTTTCCTTTGGGGCAGCTAGGTGGTGCAGTGGATAGAGCACTGGCCCTGGAGTCAGGAGTACCTGAGTTCAAATCTGGCCTCAGACACTTAACACTTACTAGCTGTGTGACCCTGGGCAAGCCACTTAACCCCAATTGCCCCGCAAAAAAAAAAAAAAATTAAATTAAAAAAACATAAAAATTTTTTTAAAGAGTTCTTCCTTTACCTTGGTAAGCTACTTGCCTATTGGGTAAGCTACTTGCCTGTTAGCTAAACTAACCTCTCCTGTAGAATAATAGCTGAAATCGATTTTATATATTAATGTTTACTTCACACAAATTATCTAGGGATTATTACTTTCATTTTACAGATGACAAAACTGAAGCTCAGGGAGATTATGGGACTATCTCTGGTCACAGAGGGCAGCTTCAAACTCAGGTTGTTTGGAGGGGCTTGCAACCTGGATTGGGGGGCCTAGCTCACCTAAAGAATTGGAGGCTCATCACGAATCTTGTAAAACAAAAAGATTTATCAGGAGAGGAACATATGACCGGGGAACAGATCACTTTGGTGACTCTTCCCCTGGAGTAAGAGAAGATTACTCTTTTGTGTCTTTACAAAACAAAGAAAGGGAAGGGAATTATAAGGTTAGGGGAAATGCAAAGACTGGGGTGTGATAACTAAGAGGGGATCTTTGATAACAGGGTATCAGTAGGATATGCAGCATCCAATCATAGCCTTCATACCCTCTAGCAGACTTTAGTATTGCTTATCAGCATACTCAGGTCATGTCCTGCCACACCTCATATCTGAGGTGGGAGAGAGAGCTGCTTTTCCCTTGGTCTTGGGGGATTGGAATCTTTAGGTTTCTTGGGGTCCCACTGCATTCCCATAACAAGGTGTCTTCTAAATCCAAGTAGAACACTCCTTCCATTACATCCAGCTGTTTCTAGAATGACAAAGAATGACATTCTTGACTTGTGTCTCTTGACTTCTCAGCTAATGGCCCTAACACTGAGATGCACTAAATGAGAGATGGAATGGAGAGCCCTTGATCTGGGGAAGTGTAGCAAGAAGCAATCACATATAACTAGATTTATAAAACAAACAAACAAAAAAACTTTGAAAATTGCTCACTTTTGGAAATAAAATAGCTTGGGTTTTCTTTTCAATTTTATAACAAGCTATATGAAAAGGAACCTGCTGTTTAAAATAGGTAGTCACAACAACATTCTGGAAGTTTCTACAGTGTTGGTAGCCACAGCCCCATCTTCCCCCTTATACTATTCTTTTTCCCCTCTTCCTCAGCCCCAACCATACCTCTTACCCCTAGCCTAGTTTGGTTGCCTGATTTGCCCTTGGGGTGAGCTGGGTGCCAAGTGTAACCAAGTGAAAAAAGTCTTCCTGGTTCCTGTGCCTGAAGAAGGAGGTGCTATGTGTGTGTTCCTGACCTGCAGATTAGGCCTGAGGCTTAAATCCTCTTTAAGACTCCTTTGGAACTTTCTGATTAGAAAAAATGGACCAGAAAGCCGCTGTGACCTTTGACAGACTGAGCC
This sequence comes from Dromiciops gliroides, assembly GCF_019393635.1. Classification (NCBI taxonomy): domain Eukaryota; kingdom Metazoa; phylum Chordata; class Mammalia; order Microbiotheria; family Microbiotheriidae; genus Dromiciops; species Dromiciops gliroides. The sequence continues at coordinate 91,041,878 of NC_057865.1, forward strand.
ATTGGAGAATTTGGAAAAACTCAGCAGGACTGAGAGGGGAAGTAGAATGGCAAGCCTTTATTAGAAGTTATCCTAATATTTTGTATTGGTTTTGTGTTGATGAGAACTAATGTTCTCAAATTTATAAACTCCTTAACAGTGAAAATAATTTACACCACAAATGCATGTAAATACATCTCCTATAGCACCATTTACCTCTCATGCATTTATCTGTACTATGGTTAATCCTATATGTGTTAGATGTTGTGCTCAGACCTTTATTCATGAAGAGGGTCATGATGTCTAGATGATGTTTTGACTTGAACAGAATTGGATTTAAGTGATAGAGGGCTGTGCAAGGTCACAAGCCTCACTCTTTCCTCTAGAGCCATCTGGGTCTAGTGTCAAGATATAGATCAAGACAATGGGAGATGGCCCCGGATGTTTAAGGCAATTAGGGTTAAGCGACTTTGCCCAGGGTCACGCAGTTAGTAAGTGTCTGAGGTAAGATTTGAACTCAGGACCTCCTGACTCCAGGGACAGTGCTCTGAGCCACCTAGCTGTCCCTGCTAAAGGTAAATCCATGAGGGTAGAGTCCTCATCTCATTAAACCAGTAGTGTCAAATGCAAATAGAAACAGGGCCACTAAATCATACATAAGAATCCCCATGAATATATATTGATATATATATTGATAGAGAAAACCACATATTAACATTCTTTTTAAAAATTGCATTTTAATTTATTTTGTTAAATATTTCCCAATTACATTTTAATCTAATGGGAACACTAGCAATGTTATAGGCTACATGTGCCCCAGTGGCCTCATCTTTAGCACCTCTAATCTAAACATTGTATCTTATCCATTTTGCTCTGCGCATAGTAAGAATCTAACATATTTGTTGGACTGAAGACTCATGGAGTCCATATTTAAGGTTGCAGAGTTTGATTTGGATATCTTCATTGAGAACCTTATTTTTCCATCATGTTTCCTGACTACCCTGGTGTCCACATTTGCATTGAATTTCCTGAAGGCTTACCAGTATCAGATGCTACAGAGAGGTCAATGAGGACCATGTCATTTGTCATTTAGGACATCTTTGGTGCCAGAATTTTTATTATAGTGCTTGGGGCAGATGCTAAATAGTAAAACTGAAGAGTTAGAAAGTAATGGGAAAGTAATATCTCATACCAAAAAGTTTTTCCAGAAATTTGGCCATAAATTTAGATAGGATAATAGCTAGAACAGAAGAGTCAAAGGAACACTTCTGTAGAATGAGAGGATCCTGATTCTGTTGGTAGGTAGTTTAGTAGGAGCCAACAGAGAGGAAGATACATAAGAAAGGGAGAAGACTGCTGAAACAACATCATCAAAAGGAGTGAAAGGAAGAAGATGAAGTCCAGGGAATAGATAGAGAAATTAACCCCAACCAAGGGTCAAAAGTCTTCCTCTGAATCAGGAGGGAAGAAAAAGTGGCTGAGTGATGAAGTCGAAAAATTTTGAGGAGTGGAGCAGGGAAGGATGCTCTAGGTGGTCCCTTCAGATGGTCTCAATTTTCTCAATTAAGTAGGAGGCAATAACTTCCTCTATGTATGGAAGGTAACAGAGTACTGGAAGAGAGGACAAAATTTGAAACAGTCACTGGAGTCCAAAAGAACAGAGTTAGATGTGCAGTCATGCTAATATAGAAATGTATCTCTAGATTAACCCCTGCCTTCCTTTGCTACTAACTTGTGAGAGGATCCACACTCAAGATTTAACAACATCCAAAAACCAGATATTTTTATGAATACACTCACAGAAAAAAAAAGCCATTTTTAGATATATTAATCCCTCAGTGAAGAAGACATTTTGCTTTGTAGGCCACTAGGTTTGAGTTGAATTGGGTAAGTGGAAAAACAAAATATCAGGCAAGGAATCAAGGGACCAGAACTTCTGCTTCTTAGTATTGTGACCACAGACAGGTCTGTCTTTTTTTTTTTTAATTCATAAAGTATTTTATTTTTTTTCCCGTTACATGTAAAGATAGTTCTCAACTTTTGTTTATACAAGCTTTCCAATTTCAGATTTTTCTCCCTCCCTCCTCTCCCTCCCCCCTCCCGTACACAGCAGGTAATCTGATATATATATATATATATATACATATCTATACACACATATATATACACATAATAACATTAAACATATTTCTGCATTAGTCATGTTATAAGAGAAAAACCAGAGCAATGATGAAAAACCTCAAAATAGAAAAACATCAGCACCAAAAACAAAAGAAAAATTATGGTTCATTCAGCATCTATACTCCACAGTTCTTTTTTTTTTTTTTCCTGGATTTGGAGATCCTCTTCTATCATGAGTTCCCTAGAGCTCTTCTGTACCATTGCATTGGTGAGAAGAATATAGTCCATTACAGTTGTAATGATTGGAATAACGCCACCTGCTGGAGACTTACTGTAGAAGAGTTCCGCCCATGAAGTGAAGGTCTTTGAGGGCAAGACCAGGAGTCTTTTCTTTGGCGTCAGGAAGTGACGCGGGCTAGTGGGAGGAGGAAGGAAGAGACTGGCGCTCAGTCTCGCGCTTTTTCCTGAGGACGCTGGCGGAGAAGGGAGCTAAAAATGTGCTCTCCCTTTAATAGATAGGAATCTAGGCCTTTCTCTCTCTCTTTACCAAATTCTTATTCTCCTTAATAAATGCTTAAAAGTCTAACTCTTGCTAAAGCTTATAATTTATTGGCGACCACTCATTAGATATTTTAGACAGACTAGCTAGAATTTTAACCCTTAACACAGTAGATCAACACTCAATGTTGATGATACTGTGTACAATGTTCTTCTGGTTCTGCTCATCTCACTCATCATCAGCCCACTCCAGGTTTCTCTGAACTCCTCCTGCTCATCGTTTCTTACAGCACAATAGTATTCCATTGTATTCATATACCACAACTTGTCTAGCCATTCCCCAATTGATGGGCATCCCCTCAACTTCCAATTCCTTGTCACCACATAAAGAGCAGCTATAAATATTTTTGTACATGTGGGTCCCTTTCCCCTTTCCATGATTTCTTTCGGCAAAAGACCCAAAAGTGGTATTGCTGGGTCAAAGGGTATGCACAGCTTTATCGCCCTTTGGGCATAATTCCAAATTGCTCTCCAGAATGGTTGAATCAGTTTGCAGCTCCACCAACAATGCATTAGTGTTCCAATTTTTCCACAGCTTCTCCAACATTTATTATTTTCCTTTTTTGTAATTTTAGCCAATCTGATAGGTGTCAGGTGGTACCTCAGAGTTGTTTTAATTTGCATCATTAGAGATTTAGAGCATTTTTTCATATGGGAATAGATAGCTTTGGTTTCTTCATCAGAAAACTACCTGTTCATATCCTTTGACCATTTCTCAATTGGGGAGACAGGTCTGTCTTAACCACTTTTCTTCTCAGTTTCTACATCTGTTATAAGTGGGCATAATATTATTTGTCTTGCCTACCTCATAGGACGACTGTGAGGATCAAATTTTTTTAAAAATTTATTATTAAAAAAAATTTTTTTTTAGTGACATTTATTTTATTTTTTCCAGTTACATGTAAGGGTAGTTTTCAACATTCATTTTCATAAAATTTAGAGTTCCAAATTTTTCTCCCTCTCTCCCTCCCTTTCCTGCCCCCTCCACAAGGTTGCAACCAGGTTATATATGTACAATCCACAAGTGTTCTTTTTATCAGTTCTTTCTATTGGGATGGATAGTAAGCTTCCTCATTAGTTCCTTGAGATTGTCTTGGATCATTGCATTGCTGAGAGTAGTTAAGTCATTCACAATTGCTCATTGAATAATACTGCTGTCACTATGCACAATGTCCTCCCAGCTCTGCTCACCTCATTATACATCAATGTTCATTAGTCTTTCCAGGTTTTTCTGGGATCATCCTATTTGTCATTTCCTATAGCACAAGACCATTCCACAACATTCATGTAGCACAGCTTCTTCCATCATTCCTCAATTGATGGACATTCCCTGGATTCACAATTCTTAGCCTCCACAAAGAGTTGCTATAAATATTTTCTGTACAATTTCCCCCCCCCTTTTCTCTTTTTCATGATTACTATTGTTAAATGTTTCCCTTCCATCCTATTCCCTTCTCCATAATATTTATTCTATTATCCCTCTTCTTTCATCCTATCACTCTTCAAAAGGGATTTGCTTCTGTCTGTGCCCTCCCCCACCCACTCTGTCCTTCCTTCTTTTGCCCCTCTCTCTTTATCCCCTTCCCCTCCTATTTTCCTGCAGGGTTATAGAAATTACTCCACCCAATTGAGTGTGTACATCAGTCCCTCCTTGAGCCAATTCTAATGAGATTGAGGTCTTTGATGAGTGTTAGGCTCATTTACTGCCCAGATTAAATAGATTACCCAGTTGGGTGCATGTGTTAGTCCCTCCTTGAGACAACTCTGATGAGTTTAAGGTCTTTGAGCCTTTTTCTGATGAGTGTAAAATTCATTTACTGCCCTGCTCCTCTCCCATCTCTTCCCCTACTCCATAAGCCTTTTCCTATTTCTTTCATGTAGGATTTCACTTCTGCCCTTCCCCCTCCCGCAGTGCATTCCCCTCACCCCTCAATTTAACCCTAAAGATGTCATCACCTAGCTAAGTGACACAGTGGACAAAGTATCACTCCTGGACCTAGGGGGATCCCAGGCAAAACCTGGCCTCAGACATAAGACAGTTGCCCACTGTATGACCCCAGGTATGTCCCCCAACTCCAATTTTTTATGGTTCTCTTGGGTTTTGTATTTGAAAGTCAAATTTGCCATTCAGTTCAGGTCTTTTCATCACAAATATCTGAAAGTCCTCTTTTTCATTAAAGTCCCATTTTTTCCTTTAAAAGATTATGATGAACTATCTTTACATGTAATGGGAAAAAATACTTTATTAAAAGATTATGATGATAGGAATTGGAAGTTGAGGGGATGCCCATCAATTGGGGAATGGCTGGACAAGTTGTGGTATATGAATACAATGGAATACTATTGTGCTGTAAGAAACGATGAGCAGGAGGAGTTCAGAAAAACTTGGAGGGTCTTGAGTGGGCTGATGATGAGTGAGATGAGCAGAACCAGAAGAACATTGTACACAGTATCATCAACATTGAGTGTTGATCTACTGTGATGGACTGTATTCTCACCAATACAATGGTACAGAAGAGTTCCAGGGAACTCATGATGGAAGAGGATCTCCAAATCCAGGAAAAAAAAAAAAGAACTGTGGAGTATAGATGCTGAATGAACCATACTATTTCTTTTGTTTTTAGTGGTGCTGTTTTTCTATTTTGAGGTTTTTCATCATTGCTCTGATTTTTCTCTTATAGCATGACTAATGTAGAAATATGTTTAATGTTATTATGTGATATATAACCTATATCGGATTACCTGCTGTCTAGGGGATGGGGGAAGGAGGGGAGGGAGGGAGAAAAATCTGAAATTGGAAAGCTTGTATAAACAAAAGTTGAGAACTATCTTTATATGTAATGGGAAAAAATAAAATACTTTATTAATAAAAAAAAAGATTATGATGAGTTTTGCTGGGTAGGTGATTCTTGGTTGTAATACCAATTCCTTTGCCCTCTGGAATATCATATTCCATGCCCTCTGGTCCTTTAATGTAGAAGCTGCTAGATCTTGTGCTATCCTGACTGGGGCTCCACAGTACTTGAATTCCTTCTTTTTGTCAGCTTGCAATATTTTCTTCTTGACCTGAGAGCTCTGGAATTTGGCTATAATATTCTTAGGAGTTTTCCTTTTGGGATCTCTTTCTGGAGGTGATCAGTGGATTCTTTCAATTTCTATTTTAGCTACTTCTTCTAGAATTTCAGGGCAATTTTCCCTGAGAATATCTTGGAAGATGATGTTTAAGCTCTTTCCTTGATCATGGTTTTCAGGTAGACCAATAATTTTCAAATTATCTCTCCTGGACCTATTTTCCAGGTCAGCGGTTTTCCCCAGAAGATATTTCACATTGTCCTCTATTTTTTTATTCATTTGGATTTGCTTTATTGTGTCTTGGTTTCTCATGAAGTCACTGGCTTCCATTTGTTCAATCCTAATTCTTAGGCAATTATTTTCATCAGAGCTTTTCCATTTGGCTTTTCAAGCTGTTGGCTTTTCAAGCTGTTGGCTTTTCAAGCTGTTGACTTTTTTCTCATGTTTTTCCTGCATCACCCTAATTTCTCTTTCCATTTTTTCCTCTACCTCTCTAACTTTATCTTCAGATTCCTTTTTGAGCACCTCTATGGCCTGAGACCAATTCATATTTTTCTTGGAAGCTTTAGATATAGGGGCCCTGATATTGACATCTTCCTCCGAGGGTATACTTCAGTCTTCCTTGTTACTGAAGAAACTTTCTATGGTCCTCACCTTTCTCTGTCTTATCATCTTGCCTTTCTTTTACTTGACTTTTAGCTCCTTAAAGTGGGGCACTGTTTCCAGGCTGCAGTATCCCAAGCTTAAGAAGTCCCAGGTGGTATGATTTAAGGAGAGTCAGGTTCTTCACTTGCCTGGCCTGTTCCCTGGTCCTTAGATGACCCCAGACCAACTTGCCAATCAACCTGCTTTGTGTGCTGTGGTTGTTAGCTCCTATGAGCCTGTGCCCCTCCCCTACCTGGGCCACTGCTACTCAAGCCTACCTCCTGGTTCTCAGCGGGGGTGAAAAATCCAAGTTCTGCCTCAGCACCAGCATAGACCCCTGTAGTCTCCCCCTTGCCCAGGGCTCAGCCCACTCACCAGACTGTGAGCTTGGTTCCAGATGACACTGGCACTTCAGCTGATTCAGAAGCTCTGGGGGGGGGGGTCTGTTTTTCTGGTGAGGCCTTCCTGTGACTGGATCTGTGTCAGGGTGACTGTGGGGTTGGGCTTGACTCCTGTCTCAGCATAGCAGCTCCCTCCTTCTGACCTTCCAAGCTGTTCTTGGTTAGAAGATGATTTCAGCACATTCTTTTGTGAGTTTTGCTGCTCTGGGAATTTTCCTGTGGCGTTATTTGGATGTTTTTGGAGTTATTGTGTCATGAGTTCAAGAGCTCACTGCCTTTCCTCCACCATCTTGGCTCTCCCACTATTTTTCAATGCTGTGCTTAGTTTCTACTCCACAACCATCATACCCCCACCACAACAGGTAACCTTCTGGAAGCCAAGAATCAAATTTGACAATATATATGAAAGCCCTTTTGAACCATAAATTTCCACATAAACATGTTATTATTATTTTGAAGCAAAACCTTTCTCTGCCTTAGTTTTCCTCATCTGTAAAATAGAGATAATAATAGCATCCACCTTCCAGAATTGTCATATAGATAAAATGAGACAATATTTTAAAGCACCAAAGAAAATGCTAGCGATTTAACTCAGAAGGAGATGGACTTCCTTTGAGAACAACATAAGATTCTTGAGGGCAGGAATTCTCATTTTTTTTGTTTGTTTGTTTTGTATTCCTAGTACTTAGCACAGTGACTTGGACCTAATTGGTAGGTACTTAAGAAATGCTTATTAAACTTAATTGATTAAATTCTTGGTTTTGCTTATCTCATTTTATGAAAACTTAATGGGGGCAATTAGGTAACACAGTGGATAAAGCACTGGCTCAGCCCTGGAGTCAGAAGGACCTAAATTCAAATCCAGTCTTAGATACATACTAGCTATATGACCCTGAGCAAGACACTTTAACCCCAATTACCTACAAAAAGACAAAAACCAAAAACTTATAGTCCAAAATACCAGGATCTCTGTCCTTGGTTAGCAAAGCCTTAGAGAGGAGGATTTTAGTTCTGCTTTCTGTTTATGAGCATAAGATCATAGATCTAAACCAGAAAGAAATCTTTGGGGCTATCTAGGCCAACTTCATTATTTTATTTTATTTTTTTGTTTTGTTTTGTTTTGGGGGGTTTTTTTGTGGGGCAATGGGGGGTAAGTGACTTGCCCAGGGTCACACAGCTAGTAAGTGTCAAGTGTCTGAGGTCAGATTTGAACTCAGGTCCTCCTGAATTCAGGGCCAGTGCTCTATCCACTGTGCCACCTAGCTGCCCCAACCTCCTTATTTTATAGATGAGGAAACTGAGACTTAGGGAGGCCAAGTGATTTGTCCAAGAACACATAGGTAATGACTGGTGGGATTCAAACCCACTCCAAATGCGGTGCTGCATATATGCAGCCATTTAGTTCATCTAGGCCTTTAGCTTAGGTCTGGTGTTTTCACCAAAGCTTTTCCAAAGAGCCCTTTATGTCATCTCCTCTGGCCATTATTAAAGCAGGTTTTCAGTGTCTGGCTGGAGAAACTGGTCATAGGTGAATCCATCTGTAATAAAGTTTGAAGGCTTAGCTAAAGTGGGCAGTGCCTAAAAAGAAGTGGTTAGGGGTGCTTTAGAGCAGGGCTTCTTAAATTTTTTCCACTTGTGATCCCTTTTCACCCCAGAAATTTTTGTGCAACCCCAGGTTTATAAAAGAGGTATACAGAACCTTTTACAATTGCCAACTTTTTTGAGACCCCCCACCCCCTCCAGTTATGTGACTCCATATGAGGTCTCGACCCACAGTTTCGGAAGCGAGGCTTTAGAGGTCTCTGAACATTCTGTGACTATCCAAAGTTGAATCAGCTGAATCCAATAATAGATAGGAGGATTTCTATTAACACCCTGATATTCTGATTTTTAGTATAATTTGTTACATTCCCTATCTCCAGACTTGTGAGGGCTGTCCAAGCAGTAGTTACATTTCTCCCTCAAACTCATTTTTCCCAGTGCTTCTTACATAATTTATGATTTCTTTTCACCCTATTTTCTTCTACCATATCTCAGACATGAGCAGACACAGGAGTCAAGGGCTCCTTAGATTCCCTGGCTTCCTTCAAGACTCAGCTCAAAGCCTACATCTAGAAAGAGACCTTGAGGGGGCAGCTAGGTGATGCAGTGGATAGAGCACTGGCCCTGGAGTCAGGAGTACCTGAGTTCAAATCCGGCCTCAGACACTTAACACACACTTACTAGCTGTGTGACCCTGGGCAAGTCACTTAACTCCAATTGCCTCACTAAAAAAAAAAAAAAAAAGAGACCTTGAAGGGCAGCTGGGTGGCACAATGGATAAAGCAGTGGCCCTGGATTCAGGAAGACCTTAGTTCAAATCTGGCCTCAGATACCTGACACTTAATAGCTGTGTGACCCTGGGTAAGTCATTTAACTCTTATTGCCCTGAAAAAAAAAAAAGAGAGAGAGAGAGACCTTGTCTGGGTTCTTCTCCCACTTCCTTGGTCTCTTCCCTTCCCCCTTCCCTCTGAGATGAATTCCCATTTACTATTTATATATAAAAAGAAAAGCAAAAAGTGTGTCTCTGCCTTCAGCTGCTTTCATGCAGTGTTACCCAAGCTCTCAGAGGGCAGAGGCCCTGTTTTTGTTTTTCTTTGTATCTCCTCCACAGAACTAGGCGTATAGTAGGGGCAGTTAGGTAACTCAGTGGATAGAGCACTGGCCCTGAAGTGAGGAAGACCTGAGTTCAACTCTCATCTCAGACATTTACTAGCTATGTGACCCTGGGGAAGTCATTTAACACTAATTGTTCTGTTCTGATCTCTCTCTCTCTCTCTCTCTCTCTCTCTCTCATCTATCATCTATCTTGCCACTGGACCCTGATGGCTCTGGAGGAAAGAGTGAGGTTGGTGACCTTGCACAGCTCTCCCTCACTCAAATCCAATTTACTGCAAGTCATGACATCACCCCTATGGCACGGTCCTCTTTGAGAATGAAGGACAATCAACAATAGACACATAGTAAGTGCTTAATAAATGCTTGTTGATTGATAAAGCTATTTTCAAGGACCAAGTGTCTGTCCACAATTCCTTCCTTCCCAGGTATCACTAAAGCAATGGGCTAGGACTATCTGTTCCCTTTCCACACATATCCTCATGCTACCCTTTTGTGGCTACTTTTTTGTTGCAGAGCTAGGTGGGGAGTAGAGAGAACACTTGCCTCAGAATCAGGAAGACCTGTTCAAATATGGCCTCAGGCACTTACTAATTGTGTAACTTTGGACAAGTCACTCATTTAACCTCTGCTTGCCTCAGTTTCTTCAACTGTAAAATGAGGATAATAATAGCACCTACCTCCCAGAATTATTGTGAGGATCAAATGATATAATATTTGTAAAGCACTTAGCACAGTGCCTGGCATGCAGTAGAGGTTTAATAAATGCTTGATTCTTTCCCTTTTTTCCTCTTCAGGACTATTGTTAATGTTGACATTAACCTGATTTTCACCTGTCAAACATGTTGGGGGTAGTGGGAAACACCAGGACTTATTGAATTGTTGCTCCTCAAAACTCACCAACACTTCATTTGACACAGCCCTAGGGAATGTATCATGTCCTCTAGTTCCTCAGGAAGACCTCAACAAGTGCTCTGTATAATGTTAAATGTTATTGTTGTTACTCTAGGCTTTTCTCTCCTGGAGGGAAAGCTTTGTTATTTGACAAAGATTCAAAACCAGAAGTATTTTTTGATTCATCATGAGCATACCCAGAAAACAATGCCATGGAAAAGTTCAAACTTTGGTGCCAGTGACCACCCAGATCTCCAGTGCCTCCTCTGAACAGAATAACACTAGCTACTTTCCAAAACCTCCCTTTATGTGGCTCAGACCCCTTGGTGGCCATATTAGGCTAATTAGCCCTTGATTAGTATTGGTTGCATTTTCATCTGCTTCCAAATTCCTATAATTTCTCCTTCACCCAATTAGTATATTCTGGCCTGTTCTCTCCTGGCAGAAACTAGGAGAGGAGACATCATCCAGTTGAACATTAACCCTCCTTTTGCTAACAGAGCTAAGGATGCTACTGATCGGCCAAACTGGCCCCTGAATTTGTCCTGTACATTTACATACCAGGCTTTGTTCATACTTTCCCCCATGCCTGGGTCAACCTCCCCCTCCCTCTCCTTCACCTGTTAAAGCTCTGTCCTAGTCTAATTTGCATGGGATCTCTCTCAAGAAGTCATATCTGACATCCCCTCCTAACTCTTACCTAGGACTAGGGCTAGTATAGCTTTTGCCACTCCCATGTACAATCCCAGGCTGCTCTTTGGTGCTTTCTTCACCTTTATAAGACTGCTGGTAATGAATTTGGGATGTGGATTTGGATAATGAATTTGTGTCTACTTTGTATTTACTTACATGTGTGAATTCCTGTTCTCCCCCCATCCATCCCTAACTGCAGCAAAGTAGCACAGTGGATAGAGTGCTGGAGTCAAGAAGACCTGAGTTCCTATGTGGTCTCAGATACTTATTGATTGTGTAACCCTGGGCAAATTGCTTAATCTCTGTTAGGCTCAGTTTCTTAAACTGTAACAGCCCCTACCTCCCAGGGTCATCGTGAGGATCAAATGAGACAGTAGTTGTAAAAGTGCTTAGCATTGTACCTGGCATGTAGCAGGTTCTGCATAAATGTCAGCTACCATTATTAATATTAACCCCAATGCGATGAAAAGCTCTATGAGATCAAGGGGCTCTTTCATTTTGTCTTTGTATCCCCAGTACCTAGCATGAAGTAGGCACTAAATGAATTCTTCTTCAATTCTCTCCCAGGCTGTCTCCCCTACAAGAGCCATTCTCTCCTCCCCATCTTGACTCCTTGATGGACCAATTCAGCTCTACTCCGTCCTCCTCTCTTGAATATCTAGCCCATTTATCTTATCTACATTTACACCCAGCTGAGATTCAGACTTTCATCTACTTTGCTTTTATACAGGTGCTGCTAAACCAAAGTGCAGAGAATCACTCAACCGTTCTGACTGGACCCCCTTCAAACTTAAGTTACAGAATCTCAACTGGGCTCTCACTGCTGCTAGGCAATACTATTTCATACTTAACTAATAACTCACTATACTATTTTCCACAGCAGCTCTTACAAACCTTTTCACACCTCCCATGGATCCCCCCTTTCCCACTCTCTCAGCTGGGAATGTTGTCTCACATTTTATAGAAAAAAAATCCAATTTACTGCAAGTCATGACATCACCCCTATGGCACGGTCATTGATGAGGCCATTTGCCATTAACCTCTTCTCCCTTCTTCCTCATCTCCTATCACTCAGATGCCTTTTGCCACTCTCCCCTCCTTTTACCCCCATCTCACATGATGAAGTGATTTTACTTCTTATCAAAGCTAGCTCCTTTGTTTTTTTAAATCATAAAAGTATTTTATTATTTTCTAGTTACACATAAAGATAGTTTTCAACTTTTGTTTTCATAAGTATTTTGGTTCCAAATTTTTCTCCCTTCCTCCCTTTCCTCCCCCCTCCCCAAGACAGAAAGCAATCTGATATAGTCTATATATGTACAATCACACAAAACATATTTCTGCATTAGTCATGTTGTGAAAGTAACTCCTTTATTCATAAAAGTGATCCCATTCCATCCCTTTTCCTCCAACATATTGCCTCCTCTGTCATCCCCACTCTTTCACTTATTTTCACCCTCTCCATCTTCTAGCTCTTTTCCTACCACCTACAAACATGTGCATGTCTCCCCTATCCTGAAAAAAAACCCTCACTTGATCCTTCCATCCCTGTTAACTATGATCCTATTTCTCTTATGCCTCCTCAAAAGGACTGTGTTGATAGCTTTGTACATTTGCAAGAAATTGATAATTTTTATTTATTTAGTTTTCATATTCTATATCCTTGAGGGATAGAGCATCACTCAGATCCTATGTCCAATGGCCTTGGCAGGAACATTGCTTCTGAACTTGGCATGAACCATCGCAACTATTTCCATGAGCCCAAGTAACTTTTATTCTGATATGTTTCCCAACATGAATCACTGTGTTTGGGGTTTGGTTTTTGTTTTTGTTTGTTTTTATTTTTGTTGTTGTTGTTATTCTGAACTTAGGAAATAAAATAGGCATTTCTATAACATAGTAGAATAGAAAAAAATATGATTGCACATGAAACTGCAAATCTATTATGTATAACTTGCTATTCCTATCAAATATATAATAAAGTTATCATGTAACTTTGTTCTTCCCTCACCGCCCCCCCCCATTTTTTGCTTTGTATACATAAGTACATTTCTTGCCTAAACAGAATTAGTTTTATCTCAGGCATAGACTTCTTCAATTTTTAGAAGAACTGCATGTTCCTTCTGGTTCTTCACCTGTAGCCAGGGAAAATGGCCTTCCAGATATTTTGCTGTTCTAGGAGTCCTGTTTAGTCCTGTTTCTAGCACACTTCCCAGGTGCTTCTAATTTCTTTCCTCTCATTCTCTTCTTAATCCTCTACAATTTGGCTTCCTACTTTATCATTCCATTGAAATTCCTCCCTCAAAAGTTAGTAATGATCTCTTAGTTGCTACATCCAATGTTTTTTTTCTCTCTTTTTAAAAATAGTATTTTATTTTTTCCAGTTACATGTAAAGATAATTTTAACATTAATTTTTTTTAAATGTTGAGTTCTAAATTTTCTCCCTCCCTCCTTCCTTCCTTCCTTCCTTCCCTCTCCTCCCCCTTCCCTAAAAAGGAAAGAGTTTTAAATGGGTTATATATGTACAGTCATGTAAAACATATTTCCATATTAGTCATGTTGTGAAAGAAGAAACAGACCAAAATGAAAAAAAAAACCTATGAAAAAGATAAAGAAAGTGAAAATAGTATGTTTTGATCTGCATTCAGACTCCATCAGTTCTTTCTCTGGATGTGGATAGCATTTTCCATCATGAGCCCTTTGGAATTGTCTTAGATCATTGTGTTGATGAGAAGAGCTAAGTTATTCATAGTTGATCATCTGGGCATTCCCTCTAACTGTGCTCCTCGCTTGCAACACTCCCTTCTTTCATGGCAACCACTGACCTCCCTGGCTTCCTTTAAGTCCCAGATAAAATCCCACCTTCCACAAGAAGCTTTCCTCAACCCCAGTCTTTGTCTATATTAATGATTTCCTTTTTATCATGTATAGAGCTTGACTTGTTTTTATTTGTTTGCATGTTGTCTCATCCATTAGACTGTAAACCCATTGAGGACAGGGACTGTCTTTTGCCTTTTTTTTTATATCCCCAGTATTTATCTCAGTGCCTAGCATAGAGCAGGCACTTAATAAATGTTTATTGATTGATTGATCAATTGAATTGAATGAATTGTCCCCAACCTTGGATTTTAGCACTTTATTTTATACCTTCCTCATACATCTATCCTGTCCTATTTGATATTCTAATTATTTGGGTATATATAATATTTCCTTACTAGACAATAAGTTCCATGAGGACAGGGACTATGTCTTATCTATGTCTCTCCCTCCATATAACCCAGGGCTCTGCAATAAAGAGAAGATTAGTTGGTTGAATTAAATTGCCTTAACCCAAAAAGGAGAGCAATTCCAGGATTTTAGGAATTGTGGCAGAACCACAAAGGGGGATATTTGTCATCAGATGGGCCTTTTAGCATCCCTGAAACAGTCCGTTCCTTCTACTGTCCTGCTATACTCAAGCCTGGCCTTTCCAGAACTCTATGCCAGACCTTTTCCTTCTCTCTACCAAATAGGCCCTGGAGATGAACATTGAAGTACCATTCAAAACCATTAGGACTATTAGTTCTGACTGGAGCAGAGAAAAATAAACAAACCTTTGCCCAAGTTGGAACAAGTTGCTGTCTTCCATAGTCAACAAAGTGTGATTCTCAAAGCTTGAACGTCTTTTAAAAATACCTTCTAATGGGTTTAATTCAATCCAATTTTAAAAATATTTCTTAATGCCAAGTATTTACTGTGTACAAAACACTATGCTAGGTGCTAGGGATACAAAGATGAAAAATGATACAATCTCTACCCAGAAGGAGCTTATGCTTTATTAAAGATAATATCACATATGTACGTGTATATGTATGCATGCACCTATAGATAGATGTACATACATGATACAAGGTAAAGTGTATTGGAGACAGTAATATAACATACACACATGGAGATTTCATCATATATGTACGCGTGCGCGTGTGTGTGTGTGTGTATGTGTGTGTGTGAAAAACAATGTAGGCTGTGTTGAAGGCAAAGGAGGATACAGACAAAGTGCTGTAGGAAAATCTGAGGAGGGGAATCAAAGAAAGCTGTACAGAGGAGATAGTGCCAGAACTGACTGTTGATTTTGGTGGTATAGTAGATAGACGCTGAACCTAAAGTCAGGAAGACATGAGTTCAAATTTGACATAACTGTGTCCTTGGGGAAGTCACTTAACCTCTTTCTGCCTCAGTTTCCTAATTTATAAAATAGGGATGATAATAGTGCCTACCTCCCAGGGTTGTTGTGAGGATCAAATGAGATGATACTTTGTCTAGCACATGTACAACATAGTAAGAACTATATAAGTGCTATTATTATTAATTTTTTTTTAATTTTCTCCCAGTTAATATGTATTTATTTTCTCTCTTCCCTAATTCCTCCTCTCCACTGGAAAACAGAAAAGGAAAAGAAAACTTATAACCAATAGTCAAATAAAACAAATTCCTACAATGGCCATGTTCTAAAATGTACATCTCATTTTACTTCTTGGGTCCATCATCTCTCCACTACAAGGTATTATTATTATATTATTGGTCCTCTGGAATTGTGGCTGTTCGTTGCATTAAGTATTTCAAAATTGTTTGTCTTTACAATGTTGTTGTCATCGTATAAATTTTTCCCCTGATTTTGCTCAATTTGTATTACATCAGTTTATATGTCTTCCCAGGTTTCTCTGAAGCTATCCCTTTTGTTATTTCTTATGATATAATACTATTCTATTATATGCTAATATATCATAATTTGTTCAGCTACTTCCCAATTGATTAGCACCCCCTTAATTTCCACTTCTTTGTAACTACAAAAAGTGATACTATAAATATTTTTGTACATATGGATCCTTTTCTTCTTTCTTTCATTTCTTTTATAATCCCTATAGTATTATCACTGAGTCAAAGGGAAAGCGCAGTTTAATAATTTGAGGGTCATAGTTCTACACTAAATTTTTTTTTTTTTTGCGGGCAATTGGGGTTAAGTGACTTGCCCAGGATCACACAGCTAGTAAGTGTCAAGTGTCTGAGGCCGGATTTGAACTCAGGTATTCCTGAATCCAGGGCCGGTGCTTTATCTACTTTGCCACCTAGCTGCTCCTAAAGATGGGAGTAATTGTTTTGTTTTGTTTTGGTTTTTTGGTGAGGCAATTGAGGTTAAGTGATTTGCCCAGGGTCACACAGCTAGTAAGTGTTAAGTGTCCAAGGCCAGATTTGAACTCAGGTCCTCCTGAATCCAGGGCTGGTGCTCTATCCACTGCACCACCTAGCTGCCCCTCTACACTAATTTTGATCCAGAATGGCTAGATCAATTCATAGTACCACCAAGAGTACATTCACTAATATGCCTTTTCCCCCCACAGTCCCTCCAACATTTGTAATTTTCCTTTGTGGTCAACTTTGCCAATCTGATTGGTGTGATGTGGAACTTAAGAATTTCTTTACTTTAGTGATTTAAATTACCATCATCTGGCTATTGATAGCTTGGGTTTCTTCCTCAGAAAATTTCCTATTCATATCCTTTGACCATTTGCCATTTGAGGATTGGTTCTTATTCTTATAAATTTGAATCCATTTCTTAGGTATCTTGGAAATGAGAACTTGATCAAAGAAACTTGCTGCAAAGACTTCCCCTCCCCCCCAGTTAACTGTTCCCCTTCTAACCTAAACTATATCAGTTTGATTTGTGCAAAAACTTTTAAGTATGCTGTAATCAACATCAACTTCTGAGATCCCCTTTATCTGACCTTTGGTTTTCAAAAAGTGGAGAAGAAAAGGGAATGCTTTCCAGATAGAGGAGATGGATATGTTGGTTATGTATGGTAATAAATACACAGAAGAGGGAAATGGCAGGATGGGATTAGGGGACACTTAATAATCCAGTCTTAGTGGAACATAGAAAAAACATGAAGGAGAGTAATGTGAAATATGTCTGGAAAAGTAAATTTGGTACAAATTGTTAACGGCCTTAAATGCTACACTAAGGAGCTCAGATTTTATCCTACAGACAAGAAGAAAACTTTTTAAAGTGTTAGAGGAACCTAAGCACATTTGTAGGTGGTGGGGGGAAAATTCAGTGGAGAAGAGAATTAGAGAGACAGACAGAATATGTACACAGCCATGCACATAATAGGTGCTAAATAAGTGTTTTTTGAAATGAATGATCTGGGATGAACAAAGCTCCCAAAGCAGTTAGCAGGGAATAGGATCACAGAACTATAGAATATATGAGTTGGAGGAACATCTCGTGCAATCCATTCCTGGATAAGAATCCATTGCAAAAGTAATCTTCCTCAAACACTGATCTAATGTCACTCTCTTGCTCAAGAATTTTCATTGGCTCCTTATTGCCCTTAAAGATAAAATACAAGTCAGGGGAAAGTGACAAATGTTGGAGGGGATGTGGAAAAATTGGGACACTAATTCAGTGTTGGTGGAACTGGAAACCATTTTGGAGAGCAATCTAAAATTCTTCCCAAAGAGTTATAAAACTGTGTATATACTTTGACTAAGCAATACCACTACTAGGTCTCTTTCCCAAGTTAGTTAGGGAAAAAGGAAAAGAACTTATATATTCTAAAATATAGCACCTCTCTCTGTAGTGGCAAAGAACTAGAAATCGAAGGGATTCTCGTCAATTGGGGAATTGGCTAAACAAGTTGTGGTATATGATTATAGAGGAATACTACTGTGCTATAAAAAATGTTGAACTGGTGGATTTTAGAAAAACATGGAAACACTTTCATGAAATAATGAAGAATGAAATGAGCAGAACCAAGAGAATGTTGTATACAGTCACATTATTGTTCTAAGAACAACTGTAGAGGACTAAATCATTTTGTGAATTACAAATACTCAAACCAACTACAAAGGACCTATGAAGGAAAATGCTATTCACCTCCAGAGAAAGAACTGATAAATATAAGTATGTATTGTATGGCTTTATATATATTTATACATATTTGTGTCTAATAGAAGCCTTCTCTAGGGCAGGGAAAGGAGGAGGGAAAAGTACACAGCAGAGAACAAAAGAAAACTAGGAAGCACAGAAAAGCAGGGTAGTTTTGAAAATGGTGTACTGTTTATTACATAGGTTATTTTTTAAAGTAAACAGTATGAAATGGAAATCTATGGCTTTATATTGAATCTTCTTTTTTATGCTGTGCTATCTATATAGAAGTTTTCTTTTTTTTTTTTGGTCTTTTTTATTTAAGTTCAAAATAAAATTTTAAAATTTAAACGATAAAATATAAATCTAGGGGCAGCTAGATGGCGCAGTGGATAAAGCACCGGCCCTGGATTCAGGCCAGCCTCAGACACTTACTAGCTGTGTGACCTTGGGCAAGTCACTTAACCCCCATTGCCCCACAAAATTAAAAAAAAAACAACAACAACAACAACAAAAATATAAATCTATCAGGTTGGCATTTAATCCCTTCATATTTGGTCTTCAGTCTATCTTTCTAGACTTACTTTACTCTCTACCAAATTGATTTAGTGTCCTTCAAATTTAGCATTCCATTGCACAGGGTAGAACTCCATGCCCAGAATGTACCCCTTCCTTATCTATACCCCTCTCTGCCTTAAGCTTCTTTTAAAGTTATAGTGCCACATCCTATAGGAAGACTTTCCTGATCCATCTACTTGTCAGTAGTCTTCTCTTCAAAGTATTTTATATTTACGGACCTGTGTGTATGTCATAGAATGTAAACTCTTTTTTTTTTTTGGTATTGTCTTTGTATCTCTAGCACCTAGAATAGTTCCTTGCATAAATTAGGCACTTTATAATTAGGTAACACCAGTGGATGCCCTTACCGAAGGTATTTCATCCTGTCTGTTCCTTCCTCTTTTATGGGAGGGGCAGGACTAAATCTTTTTCATTGAAGCTTCACCTATTTCTACTCTCCCTCTTTCCTTTGTAACTTTGGAGGCTGGAAGTTTAATTAATTAACCATACCTAGTTTCAAAAGCAATGTCATTTTTGGTGAAGGCCAAAATAATGGCCCTTGGCACATGGTCCTATTCTTTGTTATTTTATGGGGTTTGTAGAAGGTGAAAAATTATTAATATAACATGATAGCTCTGAGCCCCAAGTTAAGAAAATTCTTAGCATTTGAACAGAGCTTTGAACTCCTGTCCTAATATAAAATTTTTTATATCTCTAGCTAATCCACGGCCTCTTTATGTTTGAGACAAAATCACCATGATATAGGAAATGTTTAGTGTTTTTTTTTTCTTTTTTTTGGTGAGGCATTTGGGGTTAAGTGACTTGCCCAGGGTCACACAGCTAGTAAGTGTCAAGTGTCTGAGACTGGATTTGAACTCGGGTCCTCCTGAATCTAGGGCCAGTGCTCTATCCACTGTACCACCTAGCTGCCCCATGTTTAGTGTTTATTATTGAATAAATACAGGGAGGAGAAATTGAGGAAAGAACAGCCTTTCTTCACAGTTTATCTCCTATAGAATGAATGTCCATCTAAAGATTCCTGAATGTGATAGCCTGAATTCTATCTCAAAGGTCTTGATATCAGATATCTTGATAATCAGAGCTGAGAAGGAATGTTTGTCCATCTGAACTACAAACCCCAGGATACTAGTCAGTTCTCAAACCCTTGTTACAAATGCTTGTTGATTAAATCATATCCCTCCCCAAGACTTCTCTTCTTTGGGTTCAACATCTCTGGTTCTTTCACATGATTCTCTTATGGGATGATTTTGAGGTACTTCAACACCCTGGTTAAACTTCTCTACATGCTCTTCAGTTTATTATTGTCCTTCCTAAATTGTGGTGCCTAGAACAGAACAAAATACTCCGGGTATAGTCTGACTAGAGAAGAATACAAATGGACTACCATTTCAATAGTCCTGGGCACTATGCTTTTCTTTAGGTTACCATATCAACTTATTGGCTCCCATTGAAGTTGCAACTCCATTAAAACCTCCATATAGTTTTCAGATAAATTACTGTCCAGCCACATCCAAGCCCCACCCCAATTTGTACTCATGAAATTGATCTTTTAAATTTTTTATACTTATTTCCTATTAAATTTTATCTTATTAGATTTTTAGTTTTGTGTCATGTTAAACATCTGTTAAGCATGCCATCTATGCCTTTATCCAAGTCATTGATAAAAAATGTTGAACATCATAGAGCAAACACAGATCCCTGGGCCTTTGCACTAAAGAGCTCCTTTCAAACTGATATTGAAACATTAATAACTAGTACTCTTTGATCAGTGCCATTCAGACAGTTCTGAATACTCTTAACTGTACTATTATTTAGCCCACATGTTGCCGTCTTAGCCACAAGGTTACATGAGGGCCTTTGTCAAATGCTTTTTTTTCTTTCTTTCTTTTTTTTTTTTTAGTGAGGCAATTGGGGTTAAGTGACTTGCCCAAGGTCACACAGCTAGTAAATGTCAAATGTCTGAGACCGGATTTGAACTCAGGTCCTCCTGACTCCAGGGCCGGTGCCACCTAGCTGCCCCATCAAATGCTTTTCTAGATCTCTCTAAAATATATCTACAATATTTCCCAGATCTACTAGTCTGATCATCCTGTCAAAATTATAACAGATTAATCTGGTTTGGCCTGTTCTTTTTTTTTTTATTAAAATTTTTATTTTTTCCCAATTAACATGTGAAAAGAATTTTAGCATTCTTTTTTCAAATTTCGCGTCCCAAATTCTCTCTTCCTACCCTCTTTCATTGAGAAGGCAAGCAA
Organism: Dromiciops gliroides; assembly: GCF_019393635.1. Classification (NCBI taxonomy): domain Eukaryota; kingdom Metazoa; phylum Chordata; class Mammalia; order Microbiotheria; family Microbiotheriidae; genus Dromiciops; species Dromiciops gliroides. Next base: position 91,062,635 of record NC_057865.1, read on the forward strand.
TTTGACATAGGTTATACATGTCTAGTCATGCAAAACACATTTCCAGGTAAGTCATACTCTAAAAGAAAACAGACACACACACACACACACACACACACACACACACACACACACACACAAACCCCAAGAAAAATAAAGAAAAGAGAAAGTATCTTCGATCGGCATTCAGGTTCAAGCAGTTCTTTCTCTGGAGATATGAAGTCCTTTAGAATTGTCTTGGATGATTGTATTGCTGAGAATAGCTAAGTTATTCACAGTAGATCATAATAGAATATTGCTGTTACTATTGTACAATGTTCTCCTGGTTCTGCTCATTTCACTTTGCATCAATTCATGTAAGTTTGACCTGTTCTTACAGAAGCCATGCTGGCTCTTTGTGATTACCATTTTCTTTTCCAAGTTTTCACTAATCATCCTTTAAATAATATGTTCTAGAGCATTGTCACAAATCAAAGCCAAATTCACTGACCTATAGTTTTCTCATTTTCCTTTTTTTGAAAACTGAAACATTTTTATTTACTCATGGGTATAATTGCAGCACAGACATAAGAAGAGGGGTAGCTTTGGCAAGAAGGAGTACTGTGCTTAGCACAGTGCCAGGCACATTAATAAGTGCTTATCCCATTATTCCCATTCTTTTAAATCATGAGTACTATAAGATATGCAATTCTATAGGGTCGGCCAAAAGTCATAAATATTTAATAACACCTTTATTTTTGGTTTTTAATTTACAATACCATAGCATTGTATACAGTATATATAGGAAGTGAATTTATATCATGTGTGAGAAATCGAATTTTATAAATTGCAAAAGAAAGAAAAATTATTTTCAAAAACTTATTAAAACATCAGACCCCTTCATGACTTTTGGCCTACCCTGTACTATAGTCACCTTTTTTTTGTTTTGTTTTGGTTTTTGGTGAGGCAATTGGGGTTAAGAGACTTGCCCAGGGTCACACAGCTAGTAAGTGTCAAGAGACTGATGCAGGATTTGAAATCAGGTCCTCCTGAATCCAGGGCCGGTGCTCTATGCACTGCACCACCTAGCTGCCCCTTATAGTCACCTTTTTAAAGCATGTATTGAGATAACAGTGGGATTAGTTTTGATTTGATTAAGAGCAGTTAGGTGGTGCAGTGGATAGAGCATTGGACCTGGAATCAGGAGGACCTGAGTTCAAATCCAGTCTCAAACACTTACTGGCTATGTGACCCTAGCGAAGTCATTTAACCCTGTTTGCCTCAGTTTCCTTATCTGTAAAATGAGCTGAAGATGGAAACGGCAAACCATTCTTGTATCTCTGCCAGGAAAACCTCAACTGGAGTCACAAGGGGTTGGACAAGACTGAAATGATGACACCACCACCACAACAAGTTTTGACTGCTTCCTCTGGACAGGATCCACCTGTTCATTTGGAGAAAGGGGAGAGCAGAAAGTTCCATATCTATAGAATTGTCTTCATTGTCTTAGGGACATTCTTGGTATTATGTACTCACCTCCTGTGGATTTTGGCAGATGAGACCTCATTCTGTTTCTTGGTAATACACAGATAGGACAGCCCAGTGATTTCAGGACTGCAAAAGTAAAATTGAAACCAATTAAAACAATTTAAATTTATGCCATTATTAGCCCCTCTTACATCAGCTTCTAATAATTATGCATAGGTGCATATATTTGACAGAGTGCCCAGCCTCAACTCATGACTTACTAATGAGATCATATTTTTCATTACAGCTCTAAAATCCCATCAGTCTTTTCTTAATTATTTTCAAGTGACTTTGTCCCTTCATAAAAGAAAGGGTGTAGGTGGCACTGGCAAGAGGTAGGAAAATTTTGAGCCACTTCAGGCATACTAACTTTGCTGACATTATGGCCAATGACTGTTGCCAGAATTAATAAATCACATGTCAGTATTTAGGAACAGGTTTAGTGTCATGGGTCCTCCATATACCAGAGCTCAGTTTTTGGATCCATAAATGAGACTTGAAATCTATTTCAGCTGCAGCGAAGCTCTTTCCAAAAATCTTTTCCAACACACCTTGGCTCCCACCTATAGCACTACTTGAATCTTGGCCCTAACTATTTCTTTATCAGAAATAAGTACCACTGTCCTCGTGGTCCTAAAGGATCTGTTAACCAGAGTATAGAGCCCTAAGTGAGCTTATTGACAACAACATAGTTGGCCATTTGGAGCCTATCACCTAGCAAAAATACCTAAATGGGTCTCTCTTAGATTTTGCCAATTAGAAAAAAACACCTGATCTTCCATTTTCCTTGTCCCACTCCTTTCCCTATCATTAATGCAAAGGGCTATTTGGGTAGGGTTTATGTGGAGAAAATAAAGGAAGGCAGCTGGGAGCAGCACCCCTCCCACCTTGTTTTGATTCAAATTTGCTCTCCAATGTCTGGTGTACCATCCTCGAGAAGCCTGAATACTCAGGAGCAGTGAACCATCATGATAATGAATACTTCTTTAGATTTCCAGCCACATAAAGTATAGTCTTTGATGTAGAGTAGAAAGAGGTCTTGAGTGATGGAAGGAAGGGGGAGAAGGATGAAGACAGAGATCCTGGATTTCTTTGGCCATCTATCCCTCCTTCAAAGAACCCTTCTTACTTGTTGAAGTCACTTTAGCAAATTTCAAAGGGTTAACTAAAGTGGGTGTTTATATATAAACAATATTTTATTAGAATAATTGTGAACGGGGCTAAAAGAAACCTCAGAGGTCATATAATCCAAGCCCCTTTACTTTACAGACAAGAAAGCTGAGGCCAGAGAGGTTAAGGGACTTGCACAGAGTCATAAAGGTAGGAAGAGGCAGAGCCAGGATTCTCTTCCAAATTCCTCTGACTCAACTCTTTTACCATTTTATTGAAACTCAAAAGCCACTGATAAAGATATGTATATATCTCTGTCTTAATGAGTAGAACATGGGTATAGATAGGGGTCTGCAAATAACTTTGGCTTGGTCTCTTGAGGTCAGTCCTGTCTCTGAGCCCCCAAAGCTACAGTACCTTGATTGGGTGCTGGCAATCACTGATGATTTCATCAGGATTTGAAGCACAGATAAAAGAACCCATTTAGCCCCCTCTCTTGGCAGTTCATTTCCCAACATAACGTAAAAATAAAAAATAAAAAACTCTTTGTCAGTTAATTGGAAATGTGGGTTGTTGTTCTATTTGTTCGTTTGTTTGTTTGTTTGTGGGATAAGAAATGTTCCGAACCTGCTCATTACACTTTTTGCCTAGACTAGGACTGAGAAGGGACTTCCCGACCCCCAACCCCCAACCCAGTAAATGAAGCACTGTACTGTTTTTATAAATGTCTTAGACTGGTGTCAGCATCCTGGCTGGGAAGCTGGTTGGCAGGACACAGGCACTGTCTCTGTTCTGTATCACGGAAGTAAGCTGAAGAGCCCAGGGCCAAGAGCTCCCCTCAACAGGAATGTGACCAATTAACTCCTGAGTGATGTCATGGCATGGCAAGAGTGGGCCATGCTCAGAGCCCAGGTTTCCCTGCCAGCCCCAACCTTCAGTGCCTTTTCCTCACTCTGCTCTATGCACTGTAATAACTAAGTCAACTGGAAAAAAAACACTGAAGAAAAGACGAAGGAAAAACAGAGTGTTGGGGCAGCTGGGGCCAGGAAAGAAAGCACACTGCAAGGCATAAAGGAGCATTGTACTGTGACTTCTCTTGACTTTGGAGTATTTGGTTCCCCAGGAGTTGGAGAAGATGGGCAATAATCTGTGCTTTCTTTGAAGGGCTCTCCTTTGGATTCCCAGCTGCATAAAGAACAGACTTTGGCTGAAGCAGCAGGAAGAAGGAGCGCTGAGAAGGGTTGGACTGGAGGTGGGAGGGGGCTGTGGAGGAAAGAAGAAGGGTGAAAACAGAGCTCCTTGTATCTCTCTTTAATCCACTTTTACTCATCACGCCTGCCATCCAACCCCCAGAGTCCTGGGCAAAAGTCTCTGCTTTTCCAGCTGCCAAATAAGGAATTCTGAAATCATTTAAACATGTATGATTTATCAAGATGATAAACAAGGTGTACATTAAAAAAAAAACACAACAACTTTTGCTGAGGGGGGTGAGGATATTCCAATCATACTGTAGGGCATAAGCTTTCATCCATTTAATTCTCAATTTCATGATTTCAAGGTGCTAACATTTTTGCTTAGGATCCATATGTAAAGACAATTCTTATTTATTGAGCATTTTAAGATCTTCAGGGCACTTTTGTCCCAATAGCCATCTGAGGTAGATAGTGGAAATATAATGGCCCCTACTTCACTGATAAGAAAACCGAGTCTTTCCAAGGTAAAATGACATAACCAAGTGGGGGAAGGGAATAAACATCTATATATGCCACTCCCAAGCATTGTGCTAAGTGCTTTTTACAAATACTATCTTATTTGATTGTTACAACAGCTATGGGAGTTAGGTCTTATTGTTATCCTCATTTTAGGGTTGAGGAAACTGAGACAAAAAGAGGTAAAGCTATTGGCTGAGGTCACATAACTAGTAAATACCTGAGGCCAGATTTCAACTTAGGTCTTCCTGAGCCCAGGCCCAGCACTCTATTCACTGTGCCACCAGCTGCCTAAGTGACAAAGTTAGAATTTGAATGGAGGTCTCCACTCTAAGTCCAGGGTCCTTTCCATTATACTATTTAACTATACAAATAGTAAGGGGGAAAAAAGATTGTTTAGCTCTCCCATAAAATAAAGGAGCATGCCTTATCAGCTTCTTGAAGATAAGGACTATGTCCTTTCTATCTTTGTATTTCTCCCAGCGCCAAGCAGAGCGTTTTGCATTTTGGGGGCTGAATATGTGATTTTATTATACAAGGAAATTCCCTCCACCACTATAAGTCAACAATGGCCTTATAGGTAGGAATCTAAGAGAATTAAGTGGTAGGTTAAATGACTTTCCCAAGGCCATACAGCTGATATTTATAAAAGACCTGACTAGAACCCATGTCTTTCTCTATCCACTACTCCAGGATGTCTCTCTGTGCTTTAATATAATAGTCACCTGAAAAATCTTTGCTGAATGAATGAAGCAAATAAATATGTTTTATACAGAAATAACTTTGATGAAAGGTCTCCTGGCAGTGAGTTCAGAGGGCTGAGGCCATTGGAGTGAGGAAGAACCTGGGGGAAGTCCTGCCAAGTGACAAAATCTCACTTTGCAAACAAAAATGGACAAGCCACTCACCTGCTTGGTGCCCCAGTTACAGACAGGTTCTCTTTCTGCATCATCTGTACTGCTGGAGAAAGTTTCCATATTGGAGTTCCTAGATCAATTAAATCATATTTCTGGATCTCCTACCACCATACACACACAAAATAATAAAAATGCCAACAGTAGTAGCAATTCCAGACTTTCTCTACCTGCTTCCACCCACTATAATTTCTACAGAAAACTATATAGAACTAACAAATAGATCATAATAGGATCTCTTTCATGACTAACTATATGGAGTTTTAGTAGGAAGGTCAATGGGAATTCATGTTTCAGATGAGGAAGCAAGGAAACTTTTGAATACAAGATCCACATTCTCAACCAATATGCATCTCTACTCCCTTCAGTCTCAGATCCCAAAGACAGCACCCAGGAGGGTTAATAAGGGTGCCATCTGGGGCTGCTCTGCCCTTCAGCTGGGTGTCATAGAGGAGGGAATACTTGGATTCAGAATCAAGAAGACTTGGGTTCAAATCCAACCTCAGATACTTAGTAGCTGTGTGACCCTGGCCAAGTCACTTAACTTTTGTCTGCCTCAGTTTCCTCATCTGTAAAATAGGGATAATGATAGCATCTGCCTCACAAATGTTGTTGTGATGATCAATCAAATGGGATATTTGTATTTAGCTTCAGTACCTGTTGCATAGCACATGCTTAATAAATGTTTTTTTTCTCCTCCCCCCCCACTCCTTTCTAGGGAAATCCCTTACATTTGTGGTAGAGATGCCCAACAGATTTTTTGAGTCCAAGACAGAGACTACACTTGAATATATAGATTTGGGAATCATTTGCAAGTCAGGGGGTTGCCCTAAGAACAAAGGGGCAGGGGATTGGTAGGAACAAAAATGAACTGGAGCTGCTAGTTTGTGTCTCTCCTAAAGGTGAAAGAGTTAATCGGGGGCAGCTAGATGGTACAGTGGATAGAGCACCGGCCTGAGTTCAAATCCAGCCTCAGACACTTAACACTTACTAGCTGTGTGACCCTGGGCAAGTCACTTAACCCCAATTACCTCACTAAAAAAAAAAAAAAAGAGTTAATCAGGCACAAAACCTTCTAAAAGGGGCAAAACCAAGGATGACCCTCTCCAAAGCAACCTACCAATTTCCTCCACAGGTATTTTCTCTCCTAAGTCATTTACTGACATTGTATCAGGACTCATCCAAGCGGGGAGCCACCTGTTCACAGTCCTTGCTTACCTCTGCAACCTTGGAAGTGGGAGCAGAGATGGTTGCAAACTCAGGCAGCTGCTGCCTCACTTCCGCCCACCAAACCACCCACCCGGATTCTAGGAATTGGGCCAGATCCTGGCAGATAAGTTACTCTCTGTAAGACAAGAGCTTCTGAAGGCATTAACTCTTTCAGGAACAATGGTTCTCTGTTTCATTCCCCTAGACACACTCTCACTTCTTAGTTTTGTAGAATAACTTCAGAATTGAAAGCACCCTTGGAAATCACCTAGTCCAAAGAATGATCTATTCAAAGTCTCACAGTTACTTAGGTCTGTATGACAGCAAGGGGAAGGTTCAAAAGGAAAAAACAAGATGAGAGACTGTATAATTACCTCCAAAAAAGGCAACAGAGGAGAAATCAATGCCTACAAATCCAGTTGTCTTATACTCACTTCTATAAAATCTTTATAAGAACAGTTTAGGCCTATATTGAAGTCTCCTTGATGAAGATGTCAAAGGCAATGTGGTGTAGTGGGATAGCTCTGGGACTTGGAATCAGGAAGCCCACCTTCGTGTGACCCCATGAAAGTCACTTAACCTCTTCAATTGCCTTATTTGTAAAATGAGGGGACTGGCTCAAAGAATTCTATGGTCCCTTCCAGTTCTAAATCTGAGATCCGATGATCTTGGCTTTCTGTCCATTTCTCTCACTATTATGCCACCATGTTTCCCTTTGGAAAACAGGGCCAAGTCCAGATAACTCTCAGCCTCGTTGTTGTTTCTTTAGATACTTGGTATATAGTTCATGGTATTATATCCTCAGAGCCTTATTTAACCCATTATATGTTTGAAGTTTCGTACTAATAGACAGGCAAGGGTAATGGAGAAAACTACATGCCGAGATTCACAAGACTTGGGTTTTACCAATCAATCATAGCTTTGTTATTTACCAGTGACCTCGGGAAAATCATTTACTCTCTTTGAATATTCATTTTCTCACTTCTAAAAAGGCAATAATAATCCCTTCCTAAGTAATACAGTGGTTGTGGGGATTAAATGATATAAAATTTGTGAAAAAAGGTAATATGGCTTAGTGCAGGGCTTCTTAAACTTTTTCTACTCATGACCCCTTTTCACTGAAAAAATTTTTACATGCCCACGGGTATATAGGTATAGAAAATAGGTTTATATAACCTTTTACTGTTGCCAAATTTTTTGTGACCCCTACATTCAGTTACTCAAGGCCCACGGTTTAAAAAGCTAGGGCTTAGTGGATAATAAACCAGCTCTGGGGTCAGGAAAAGCTGTGTTCAAGTCTAGTCCCTTACATATATGAGCAATACAAACATGGCTTAACCTTGAGGTGCTCCAGACAAATTTCAAAGACCATTTAGAGATAAAATTTCTGATTTGATTCTGTGGAGAGAATCTTCACACTGGGAGTTCCCGATGAAGACAAAACTACAGGTCTAGACTGCACTAGCCCGCCTTTCCCAAATGTATAAATATAAAACATGGGAAGAGGAGCATATTATAACTCTTATCCATGACATTTAGACAAATATAGATAGATAAATGTAACAAACTATCACATGTATACATGTACATATTACAAAAAGTACTCTGTGTTGTATAAATGTAAGTATACCATAAGTATACTTATAAAACAAACTATAAGTGCTATAAAGTTATAAAGTACTGTTATTTCAACTACATTAAGCCATCACATTTAAAGTGTTTCTGTGGGAGAAAATAATAGTTCACATCTAGTTAGTGCTTTATAGTTAATAAAACACTTTCTTTACAATTAGACTGTTAAGTGAATAGTGCAAATTTTGTTATTCCTGCTTCTCACTTTCCTTGCTGGATCACAACCCAGCTCCTGCTTCTTTAGTGTGGGTATCACCTCAGGACTCTCTCTGGGCCCTTCTGGCTTCTTTCCCTATCCTTTTTGGTTTTTGGTCATCTCATCTGATACCTCCAGTCTCCACAAGATTCCTAGATCCTCATATACTAGCTCCATTCTCTCCTCAGACTTCTCCACCTCATCAGCAGACTTCCCACATCTTCCCTGGGCACTCCCTACTGATTGATGAGTCCCTGGCCTAAACCACCATTTCATGAGATGCCCAGGTATGGCTCACTTTCCTCCTGGCTCCTCTCCTTCTGATTTCTCTGCCTCCTTGGGAGTAGCCTTCTATACAGCAGGGAACCCTCCCCATACTCCCCACAACTTTCCAACTCCCCTTTGCTTGGGGTCTTTTACCATACAGTGTAAGCTTCTCGAAGGCCAGGACTGACTTGTTTCATTTTGTTTGTATCCCCAGCATTAAGTCCAATGCCTGTCACATAGTAAGCACTTAATAAATATTCTAACAAATTTCTCTCCTGGCCTCCAAAAATCTGCTGTCTCTACCATGTTTCATAAGTATCTGTAACTCAACATTTCCAAATTAAATTTATTTACTTCTCCCTTAAACTCATCCCTGTTCCATGTTTCCTTGTTTCTGTTGAAGGCATCATCATTCATTCAGTCCTAAGCTTTGAGTTATCCTTGACTCTCCCCATCTCCCTCTCAGCCTATGTCAATCAGGTGCCAATCTTGCCAATTCTATTTCTACACCTTCCTCACATCTATCTCCTTTCTTCTGGTCAAATTTGTCAGCACTCTAGCTGGTGCCCTTACCATCTCTTGCTTAGTTTCCTTACTTCCAGATTCTCTACATTCTATCCCAGACATGACTGGGAAAATAATCTTCTTAAGTCACGGATATAACCATGTCACTCCCTTTCTCAAAAAACCTTCAGTGACCTTCATGACCTTTAGCATAAAATGCCAACTCCTCAGTCTGACATGTAAGGCCCTCCATAATCTGGCTTCTCCTTACTTTTGTAGATTTATTTTGTATTCTTCATAAACTATATATTCTAAACAACCTGTTCCTTGACCTTGACATTTCTTCTCCTGCCTTTATGTATTTGTACTACTGCTCTTTCTTTTTCTCTTTGTCTTCAGAGCCAAAAATAACAACTCCTGTTGAGTGTCCATCTTGTTGACTGGCCCTCCCTCTCACCTGACCCCTGGATTGGCACCTCTAAGGTCTCAGGGCCATTACCCTCAAAGATAATTCCCCCCCCCCTCCCCACAACCAAGATAAACTACTAGGGATCCATATCATGTGAGATGCCTAAAATCATCAAGGGGTGAGATCATGGTGATAAGCCAGAGGCAGCACACATCAGTTGCAAACTCAGCTGGATGTTTAGACTTGAACTTGACTTCATAGTTTCCTGGTCTGTTTTAGTATGGAGGTTCAAGCTGTAGTAGCAGCCTGGTAGGCTTGAGTCCAGTGAGGGATGCTCTGGCCCTGAGGGGGACACTATGACCCTGGAGAAACATGGCTGATCAGCTTGTTGGGGTCAGTTAGAGATGACTCTTTCCTTGGAGAAGCAAAGTAGTTGATTGACTAGGTAGTATTGGTCAAACAGATAATAAAGCAGCTGCCCAGAAAGCCGGGCTCCTTGAATGTACAATATGAGCTTAGTTGGGAGCCAGTCACATTTGCTATGTAATTAGGACCAGGTAGTGACAATAATCTCAAGTTAGAAATGTGGAATTTTTATTATTCGTATATCCAACTAGCTAACATCATCATTTTCAAACTGCTGTCACTTTTCAGTCTTAGGTCTCTCCCCCCCCACCCCCACCCCCCTCCCCTCTATAAAATTGTGATCTTCTCCTTTGTTAGGGGAGTTGAAGTCAGGCTTCTTCTCCCAGCCATATCTCTATGGCTGTCTGATTAAACCTCCCTGGGAGTTGAAGTTACTCTTCTTCTCCCAGCCATATCTGTATGTGCTGTCTGATTAAGGAACATGCCATAAACCTGTACCTCCCTGGGACTTGAAGCCTAGGCTTCTTCTCCCAGCCATGCCTCTGTGTGCCAAATAATAAAAACTTTTACTTAAATTTTGATTGGATTATCTGGGAGAGTAATTCTTTGAAAGAGGAATGTTTTCAAGAACCCATCTAGTGGTAGCAAAGCCATATGAGTACAGTATAATTATGATTGTCAAAAATTCCCAACACAGAACACAAGTAATGTGTGGAATTAGAGATGCATTTTCTATGGGGAACAAAGGATACTTATCCTTTTCCAGGTTTGTTTTGCTCTATTGTTGTTAGTATTTATAGGTCATGAGTAATTTATGTTGAGGTGGGCATAGTGGAAAAGAGGAGCAAAGGAGAATAGGGACGGGGGAGAACTAGATGATGAGTTGGTAAAGCTAATACTGTGGGGAGAAATACCAAGGAAATGTAATTTTCCTTTAGCCTGGAGGTCTGCAAAGATCAGAAGTAGAAATGTTCCTGCTCTAGTACTTGGGGAATGTCCAAGTGAGAAGCGACACCAGCTCCAAGGGAGGTAGATACCCCTCAGCTGAGCTGAGCTTTGAAGGCAAATAGAAACTCTGAGAGGTGGACCATGTTACATCTGGGGCAAATTCAGGTGAAGGATTTAGAGTCTGCTATTGGCTCTCTATGATATTCCATAGAAATAAGGTAGATGAAAAGGAAGATTAGAAGTGTTTTGAAAACCAGCAGCTGTCTTTGTAGACATTAGAATTTGGAATGTAGAATAAAAAGCCAAGAGTCCAAAATGAATCAACCCAAATGTTAGCAAGTAAAAAAAGAAAGCATCACAACCTAAGTAGTGCAAGTAAAATACTTAGTTCTGCTTCAGTCCTTAGTAATTAAAAATCTAATATACATATACTTCCTAGTTCCATGGCACAGGGTGGGTGTGGGGGAGAGAGGAAGAGGCAGAAACTTGGGGAAGGAAGCAGGCTCTATAGGGGGTAAGAGATAAATAGAAAATCATATTGTGGACCTTTACTAGGAACAGCTCAGAAAGAGCTATAAGGGAACTGGTAGCTTAATCTCAACTCTTTAAAAACTCTAAACAATGGGTGGAAATTCACTCCTCTCTGGCCAGCCTTTGATGCCTCTGGGAGGGGTAGCTCTGACTAATATTTAGCTACTGTCATTAAAAGAGGTCAGTTTAAAGTAAGGTAATGGAGGCCCCTGACCTCTCAAAAGAGTCATCCTAGCCAAAAAATGGCAGCCCTTTTTGCTTTGATTCATATATTACCCAGAAGCCACTTGCTTCCTGGAATTCATAACAAAAAATGCCAAATATCTCAGCAATGACTTTGAAATACAGAAGTTTTCACCAACACCTATTAGGTCCTGAGCGAGCATAACATAAGACAGATACATTTTGATTGGGAGTAGAGGAGATGAGGGAGAAAGTCTAGAATATAGTATACAGTTGTAGGGGTAGAAGCACAGGCCTAAAATGAGGCATGGTAATGGGAAAGCCCAGGTACTTCCTTGGGGGACAAGAAGGAAAGTAATGAAAATGACAAATACAGATCAGGGGTTGGATGGATACTGAATGTGCCTTGGGTAGATAAGGGCAGCCTTGGTTCTGCTCACTATTATAGAATCAAAGGATGCTTGAATTTCAGAGTTGAAAGGGACTTTAGAAGTCATCTACTTTAACCCCAGTCTGAAGCATGAATTCCCTCATAATTTCCAGATTCCCTAGTAGCATCTGAGAAAGTAGCAACCAAATGAGAAGGATTCAGCATGGAAGCTCAACTCAAAAGTATTATTAATAATAGCTCACATTTATAAAGCAATTTAAGGTTTGCAAAGCCATTTACAGGTTTTATCTCATTTGAATTTTACAAATCTCACCCTCCCCTCATCCCCTGCCTGGGTGTGAGAGGTGTTATTGTTATCTCCCTTTTATAGATGAGGAAACTGAGGCTAAAAGAAGTTAAGTGACTTGCTCAGGATCACAGAGCTAGTAAGTATGAGGCAGAATTTGAACTTGGGTCTTCCTGACTCCAGGTCAGCTCTGTCAAGTAAAGTGCCTAAATCAGCCGTCTCTAGCAAAGAACTCCTATTGTTGAACCTCCATCTTTCCAAAACCGATACTTGTAGACCAAGGTCACTACAATCTTGTGTACTAGACACTACCCATTAGGGACACAAGAGATCCTTACGCAAGGGAGAAACCTTTAATGGGGAAAACCATAGCAGAGACACTAAGGCTGTTTTGCCCATCCAGAAGGAGGAATAATGATATCATATCTTTAAGCAAGCATAAGTTTCCATAAACAGCAGAGCATGTTAGTGAAGAGCTTTGAACTTCTGTATCTATTCTATATCCCTAGACCTAATAAAGATTAGCTTTTTTAATTAGAAGGGACACAGAAAACTGGGAAACAATTTTTATAGCCAGTACTTCTGATAAAGGCCTCATTTCTAGAATATATCAGGAACTAAATCAAATTTACAAGACTCCAAGTCATTCCCCAATTGAGAAATGGTCAAAGGATATGAATAGGCAGTTTTCTGATGAAGAAATCAAAGCTATCTATTCCCATATGAAAAAATGTTATAAATAACTATTGATTAGAGAGATGCAAATTAAAATAACTCTGAGGTACCACCTGACACCTATCAGATTGGCTAATATGACAAAAAAAGGAAAATAATAAATGTCAGAGAAGCTGTGGGAAAATTGGAACACTAATGCATTGTTGGTGGAGCTGTGAACTGATCCAACCATTCTGGAGAGCATCTTGGAACTATTCCCAAAGGGCTATAAAGCTTTGCATACCTTTTGACCCAGCAATACCACTATTAGATCTTTTTTCTCAAAGAGATCATAAAAAAGGGACAAGGACCCACATGTACAAAAAGATTTATAGCTGCTCTTTTTGTAGTGGCAAGGAATTGGAAATTGAGGGGTTGCCCATCAATTGGAGAATGGCTGAACAAGCTGTGGTATATGAATGTAATGGAATACTATTGTGCTGTAAGAAATGATGAGCAGGCAGATTTCAGAGAAACCTGGAAGGACTTGCATGAATTGATGATGAGTGAGATGAGCAGAACCAGGAGAACACTGTACACAGTATCAACAACATTGTGTGTTGGTAAACTGTGATAGACTTGATTCTTCTCAGTAATACAATGGTCTAAGATAGTTCCAAAGGACTCATGATGGAAAATGCTCTCCAAATCCAGGGGAAAAAAAAGGACTATTGAATCTGGATGCAGAGTAAACCATACTATTTCTCTTGTTTTTGTTGTTTTTCTTTTTTGAGGTTTTTCCTTTTTGCTCTGATTCTTCTCTCATAACATGACTAATGCAGAAATATGTTTAATGTGATTGTACATATATATCCCATATTAGATTACTTGCTGTTTTAGGGAGGGGCGAGGGAGAAAAATTTGAAACTAGAAATCTTATAAAAACAAATGTTGAAAACTATCTCTAAATGTAACTGGAAAATAATAAAATATTATATGGAAAAAAAAGAGATTAGCTTTTTTAGTTAGAGGTTAGTGAAGCATGGCCAAGATGGGTCTCCCTTGGGATGTGCCTGCTCCATGAAATTGGGACTTCCCTGCCTCCATACTTCTTTTTTTTTTCTTTCTTTTTTTTTTTAGTGAGGCAATTGGGGTTAAGTGACTTGCCCAGGGTCACACAGCTAATAAGTGTTAAGTGTCTGAGGCCAGATTTGAACTCAGGTAGTCCTGGCTCCAGGGCTGGTGCTCTGTCCACTGCGCCACCTAGCTGCCCCCTCCATACTTCTTTACAGAAAAGACAGTGTGCTTTGTTATACACAGTTATGCTGCACATGGAACATTCACTTCTTCCTAACTTAAGCATCACCTGTCAGGTAAAACAAATTATCACCCAGCTCCAGCATTATAAAATGATTCTCTTGTAACATCATGTAGCAAGGGGGCAGCTAGATGGTGCAGTGGATAAAGCTGTCCTTGGATTTGGGAGGACCTGAGTTCAAATCCAGCCTCAGACACTTGACACTAGCTGTGTGACCCTGGGCAAGTCATTTAACCCCAATTGCCTCACCCCCCCAAAAAAAGAAAAAAGAAGGAAGCTCTCCCTAAGATTTAATTGACCCAAGGCACTAAGGCTCAAGCTGATTTATTGACCACAGCTTTCTGGTGGCTTCACACTGTTTGGCTTCTTATTGGTCACAGGACTTTAAAAGTCCCTGCCATGTGGAGTTGGGTGCCTTCAGAATTGGTACTTGTCCCAAGACTGGAGGAATCACCACACTCTGCCTAGCTAATTAGATGTATTTCAGTATGGAGGCAAGGAGGGCAAGTCTATTTAAGTTAAATCCTATAGCCGTTTTGAGTATCTTTCCTATGTTATGGTTAAGTCAACTTCCTTTTGTTAACTGTTGAATGACCTATGAGAGTCTCATTTCCTTCCAATAGGGCCTAAACTACCAGGAAACATGCCAGAGTTGGGCCCAGACCAGGGAGAATCCTAAAGGGAAAATTATAGTTCTGAGGCATTCTTTTTAAAAATTATTATTATAAAAGGCATTCTTAAGAACAAAAGTTCACTATGTAGGTAGGAATAAAAGTATAGGGCAGAAAGAACTTGAAACACAGGGCCTTGGGAGTAGGTAATCTAAAGAAAAAGAAGCCGGAAAAGACATTTGAAAGTAAGAATAGTGGGCATAGGGAAAAGAGAACTGGAAAAAAGAGCCAGATAACAAATGATAACAAATATGGTAGAAATAAGCAACTGTTCCTAAGGTGTGCTGTAGGCAGGTAAGGAGGCAAGACATAAAGAAAGAAAGAGATTTTGTGAGCCCAAGCTCAGCGTTATGGCAGGAAGTGCTGAAGAACCACTGCTTTTGGCTGCTCTTGGCTTCAGCCTTCCCTGTAATTCCATCTGAGGTGTAAATTACTCAAGCAGTTCAATTTCCTCTTAGCAATGGATAATAGGTCAGTGGCAGAGGAGTTTAACTTTGGGGACAAAAGATTTCACTAATGAAAAAAAATCCCAAAGTGGGCTATTAAAAATGAAATGGTTCAAAAAATATGCTTAAACCAAGATTAGATTTCAAATATAAGTGAATTCTAGAAGGAACCACAGGGCAGTTTTAATATTTAAGGGCTAATTGTTTGGATTCAGTTTCTTAGCTTCACTGACCAAAATTATAAAATCAGCATTCATTTCTCTGGCCACTTTTTCATAATGGTATTATTATGCATAAGTATATTATTTCTATTTCTTCTTGTTAATATAACCCTCAGTAGTATATGGCTTTTCAGTCAACTCCACTCTCCTTAATTGTGCCTTAAGAATCACAAAAGTTTAGAAAGCTCTCCTACAGAGGTCAATCAGTGCTATAGGAACTTAACATATAGATAGAAAATCCCCATGTATATATGTATGTATGTATATGCATATCTATGTAGACGTATACACACGTGTATACACGTGTGAGTGTATGTGTGTGTATATCTTTGCTGAAAAACTTCATTTCAGTCATAATGAACAGTAAAAAAGGCAGCTAGGTGTCTCAGTGGATAAAGTGCTAGACATGGAGTCAGGAAGACCTGAATTAACTCATCCTCAGAGTCCTCATCTAGAAAATGGGAACAATAATAACATTTATCTCACAGAGTTGTGAGAATTAAATAACATGTGAAGCAATCTACAAGCCTTAAAACTCTATATAAGGGCTGGCTCTTGTTATTGTTAATAACTATTAATAAATGTGCAAGGCACAGTGCTAATTGCAAGGAATACAAAGAAAGGCAAAAACAATCACCACTGTCTAGGAGCTCATATTCTAATTTTTCTGTCAGTGATATACCCATTTATCCAAAAACTCAGATGAAAACCCTGAGGGTTTTTTTCACTTTCCTTAGTACCTTCACCCTTGCCCTGCCCTCATCAGCTGACAACCCTAAGGATTCTATCTTTGGAATACTTCTTGCTCTGGGCCCCTCCTTTCTAATCCTATTGCCAATACTATAGACTAGTCCCACATTACCTTTGACCTGAACTATTGTAACAGCCTTCTAAATGATCTCCCTGTTTTCAGACTCACTACTACTATTCTAATTCATTGCCAAATTAATTTTTCTTATGCATAAATTTGACCACATTGCTTCTCTGCTTATGGATGATTATTTCAGTATTTTTCTGTCCTACCTGAGGAAAGAAAGGAGGGTCTCATGAACCAGGAACCAGAACTGGTTGGGCTTATGAAGGGAAAAACCACACACATTTAAACTAGTAGAGACAAAAGGCTTTTCAGAAGGCAAAGTTAGAGGTTAGCTTGTCCAGAGATCAACCAACCTGTGCTCTTTTGTCTTTACTATAATGCTTTATAATACTTCACATTTATATTATGATCATAGGATCATGGAGCTAGATCTAGTAAAGACCTTAGAGATCATCCAGCTGATCACCTCATCTTACAGATAACCAAACCAAGACCCCGAGAGTTTAAACGACTTATCCAAGGTCAAACAGTTAAGAGATATTAGAGTTGGGATTCAGCCTCAGGTTCCTTGACTGGGGTCAATGCTTTTTTTACCACATCATCCATACCTATGATTTCTTTGGCATGAGACATTCCATGATATGGAAATTAACCCCACTTATACAAATTGGCAACTGTTCAGTAACTTTTAGTTTACAGAATTCCCTGGAGGCAGTGAGGATTCTGTTATTTTTTCCATGGTCCTATAGCTAGTAAGTGCCTGAATCAAGGCTTGGACTAACTCCCAGACCAGCCCTCTATCTATGGTGCCATGCTGCCTTTCTGTGATAGGTAAGTAGTACGAGAATATTGTTTCTCTTTTTAATATGATGTTAACAGAGGGTATGACTTGCTCAAGGTTGTATGAGAAACTTGGACTCTAGCCCCTGGGATCCTTGATTTCCAGCTAGGCTGATAAGTAAACTTATCTTGTTTGAAACCAGGTCACCATAACAATTTTCAGCTGTCTCCAACTATGACACCACTCACATACCCTCAACTCCCACTTCAAATTTTGACTCTCTTATATGTGTTAGTATCTTCCCCTGGTTGAGTATGTAAGGGGATAAAATTCTAGCTATACTATCTAAAATCTAATGAGTGGTCGCCAATAAATTATAAGCTTTAGCAAGAGTATTTAAGTGTTTAAGTATTTATTAAAGAGTATTAGGATCAGAGAGAAAGGTAAAAATCTCACTATTTCTAAGAGACCCCGTCACCTGACCCACCATGGTGAGGTCAGGAACCAAAAGTGGAAAAAGCCCTCTGCAGCATCCACTTCCTACTTTGTGTTCTCCTCCCAGAAATGGGAAGCTCCTCAAGTTGATTGGCTGGTAGCCTTGATAGACAGCACCCACGAGCAAACATCACTTCCTGACACCAAGGACCTTGACCACATGGCTTGCCCTCAGATGCCTTCTCCTCATGGCGTAGCTTTCCCATAGTAGCTCTCCAGCAGGTGGCATCATTCCAATCGTTACAAGTAAGGACTGCTTTGCTTGCTTACAGGTGTATTCTTAGTGCTTAGCACAGTGCCTGGCATATAGGAAGTGCTGAATAAGTGGAGTGTTTTCCCCATTCATTGACAAGAGATACAGATGGAAGCAGATACACACACAAGCACACTTCCCCAATGTTGTCACTTTGAGGGGAAGAACTATTTTCACTTTTGTCTTGGTATCTCCACTACAATGCCTGGCACACAGTAGGTATTTAGAAAAGCTTAATGAATCAAAAAGATCTATCAAAATACATGCATAGGGCAGGGGAGGAGGGGGGAGCAGGTGGGTGGAGGAGATGTGCAGAAGTTACCCTTCAGTTGTACATTCAGTTGCTCCTCTATCCTTTTGGTTCTAAATGCTATGATCCCATGACTGACTTTGGCATACATACATACACACACCTATATCCACATATATATATGCATAAATATATTTGTACATACACTTTTTTTTTGCAGGCAATGGGGGTTAAGTGACTTGCCCAGGGTCACACAGCTAGTAAGTGTTAAGTGTCTGAGGTTGGATTTGAACTCAGGTCCTCCTGAATCCAGGGCTGGTGCTTTAACCACTGCGCCATCTAGCTGCCCCCTATACATACACTTTTAAGACACTTATATATATATATATGTTGTATATATGTATAGTATGTATTTACACAGTGCAACTCTACACAAAACTAATGGAAAGTGGGAGTAATCTTAGCTAGAAAAATAAAAGAAAAGGGATCGGGGCAGCTAAGTGGCACAGTGGAGAAAGCACCGGCCCTGGATTCAGGAGGACCTGAGTTCAAATTCAACCTCAGACACTTAACACTTACTAGCTGTGTGACCTTGGGCAAGTCACTTAACCCTCATTACCCCACCAAAAAAAAAAAAAAAGAAAGGAAAGGGATCACCTGCCTAACATCAGAAAATTCCTAAGCAGCCTAGGCCATGATATTAATCTCAATCCACCAAGACAGATGACTTTTAATATATCATTTAAAAGTTTCCCAGAGATACTTAGACTTGAATTAAGAGATTCAGCATGAGTCTTCCTTGCAGCAGAAAGAGGAGGCAATATGATATGAAACTCATTTTTTCCAAAAATTACCACCCCCTTCCTCAACAATCATTTTTTAAAAAAATTTCCACTTAACATACCTACAAAATAATGTTATAAATATTTTCAAATAAATGGATGTCAATGTTTTTTATATACATTCTTCTTCCTTCTAAAAACAGGTATCTTGATTTTTTTCTTCAGCCATATATTTTTCCTTCTGTTTTATTTCCACAATGATCATTGTCTTCATTATTAAAGCTTGAAAAGGTTCACTAACTTGCCCTATCAACTGTGACCAGCCTAGAAAAAGAAATCATAGCTGGATAACCACCTCCTCTTTCACATATGTTTATTTGCTCGTACAAAACATATTGAAAGAATAAGGGCAATCAGAGATGGAATTTTTTACCCTGATGTTTAAAAAAAATTAACTCACTAAAATTAACTCACTGAAAATTAAATCACTAAAAATATGGGAAGGCAGAGAAGAGCCCTGGATCTGGAGTCAGATGACCCAGGTTCATATCCCTTAGCTGCATTTACTGCTTTTGTGACTGGGCAGTGCTCCATTCCTGGCATTTTCTCTTGCTGTCTCTCATGCCTGGAAGGCGCTCTCTCTCCTCATCTTTGCCTCATGGTTTCCCTGACTTCCTTCAAGTCCCAACTAAAATCCCATTCCATCCACTGCTTCGTAGGCTATTCCCAGTCCTCCTGACTTGTGTCTGGCCACTAGACTGAGTGAGGTCAATCACTTTTTGTGCAACTTTGCCTCATCAACTCAGGGCAACTCTAGACATTACTCCCATGATGTTATTGGTCTTCAAAACCGAAGGTATGAACAGCAACAAAATCCCATCTTCTAAAGGAAGCATTTCCCAACCTCTCTTAATTCTAGTACTTTCCCTCTGTTGATTATTTCCAAATTATCCTGGAAACAGCCTGTTTGTACATATTTGTTTGCTTGTTGTTTCCCTCTTTAAGTTGTGAGCTCCTTGAGGACAGGAACTGTCTTTTGCTGTTCTTTGAATACCCAGAGCTTAACACAATGCCTGGCAATTTTAAGTACTTAATAAATGCTTATTGACTGACTTGTCAAATCATTTCATCTCTTGTCTGAATTCATCTGTTAAATGAGGGGATTAATATAAATGATTTCTCAATCCTCCTGCTCTAAATTATTCTGGAAAACATATACACACTTATATACATACATATATACTTACAAACATACATACATATAAATTTTAAATTGAACTTTTCATAAGATTTTAGAGCAGATAAAGACTATCTGGTCTAATCCTCACATTTTATTATGAGCACTATGTAAGATTTTTAGCATGTATGAGACCAGAGACAATAGCTAGGGTTTTCATAAAATTTTGAGGTTTGACAAAGTACTTTACATGTGTTAACTAATGTGATCTTCATAACAACCCCATGAGGAAGTATTATTATTATCCCCATTTTGCAGATGAGAGAACTGAGGCAAACAGAGGTTAGTCGGCTTCCCCAGGGTCATAGTAAGCGTCTGAGACATAATTTGAACTCAGGTCTTCCTAAATCTAAGTCTTCCTTTCTATCCACTTCACTATCTAGCTACCAATATTCTATATTGTATCAATCCTCACTAATCATGGTAATGATTTTCTCATCTGTCATGAAGAGAACAGTTGAACTAAGTGATCCCTAAGGTAACTTCCAGCTCTATAATTCTGTGATTCTATTGGTCAATGATAATGAAGATTTTAAAAAGAAGAGGAACTATAGGGGTAAATCATTTTAATTCTATGGGCACAAATTTCTCCATTTATAAAAAAAAGGAGAGGAGGGAGAATTAGAGTAGATGATTTCTAAGGTGCTTTTCTTTCTTTTTTTTTTTTGTTTGTTTTTTAGTGAGGCAATTGGGGTTAAGTGACTTGCCCAGGGTCACACAGCTAGTAAGTATTAAGTGTCTGAGGCCAGATTTGAACTTAGAGCACTGGCCCTGGAGTCAGGAGTACCTATCGACCGCACCACCTACCTGCCCCTTTCTAAGGTGCTTTTCAAACTCTAAAATTCTATCTTACTAAGTATGTAGAGAGGCAAATTGGGCTTTATATTTGCTTTCCATATATGGTTGATGTGTTTTCTTTCAATTTCTATTTTATCTTCTTCTAGAATTTCAGGGCAATTTTCCCTGACAATATCTTAGAAGATGGTGTCTAAACTCTTTCCTTGATCCTGGTTTTGAGGTAGACCAATAATTTTCAAATTATCTCTCCTGGACCTATTTTCTAGGTCAGCAGTTTTTCCCAGAAGATATTTCACATTGCCCTCTATTTTTTTTTATTCATTTGGATTTGCTTTATTGTGTCTTGATTTCTCATAAAGTCACTGGCTTCCATTTGTTCAATCCTAATTCTTAGGCAATTATTTTCATCAGAGAGCTTTTGTACCTCCTTTTCCATTTGGCCAATTTGACTTTTTCAAGCTGTTGACATTTTTCTCATGTCTTTCCTGTATCACCCTCATTTCTCTTTCCATTTTTCCCTCTACCTCTCTAATTTTATCTTCAAAGTCCTTTTTGAGCACCTCTGTGGCCTGAGACCAATTTGTATTTTTCTTGGAAGCTTTAGATATAGGGGCTCTGATGTTGACATCCTTTGAGGGTGCCCCTTGGTCTTCCTTGTTACTGAAGAAACTTTCTATGGTCCTCACCTTTCTCTGTGTTATCATCTTGCCTTTCTTTTACTAGACTTTTAGCTCCTTAAAGTGGGGCACTGTTTCCAGGCTGCAGTATCCCAAGCTTAAAAAGTCCCAGGTGGTATGACTTAAGGAGGAGCAGGTTCTTCACTCACCTGGCCTGTTCCCTGGTCCTTAGATGACCCCAGACCAACTTGCTAATCAACCAGCTTTGTGTGTTGTGGTTGTTAGCTCCTATGAGCCTGTGCCCCTCCCCCACCTGGGCCACTGCTACTCGAGCCTACCTCCTGATTCTCAGCAGGGGTGTAAAATCCAAGTTCTGCCTCAGCACCAGCATAGACCCCTGTAGTCTCCCCCCTGCCCAGGGCTCAGCCCTCTCACCAGACTATGAGCTTGGTTCCAGACAACACTGGCGTTTTAGCCAATTCAGAAGCTCTGGGGGTCTGTTTTTCTGGTGAGGCCTTCCTGTGACTGGATCTGTCAGGGTGACTGTGGGGTTGGTCTTGACTCCTTTATCAGCACAACAGCTCCCTCCTTCTGACCTTCCAAGCTGTTCTTGGTTAGAAGATGATTTCAGTACATTCTTCTGTGAGTTTTGCTGCTCCCGGCATTTTCCTATGGTGTTATTTGGATGTTTTTTGGAGTGATCGTGTCATGAGTTTGGGAGCTCACTCACTGCCTTTCCTCCGCCATCTTGGCTCCCAGTTGATGCATTTTCTAACAGATGAAGTAAATCATTTCAGTTAAGATCCATGGCCATTTTGGCATTTCATTTGCTAGCTTTGCAACCAGCCAGGTGCTAGGCCCATCATACTAGCTGCACTTTCTGGGACCCTGTTAGCAAAGCAAGAAAGACAGGGCACCTGGTCTATGAAACAGGAAGGGAACAGCTGTAGCCAAGAGCCCTGGGGAATAGAGCAAACTTCTGCCCCCATTAGAGTTGTCTTCAACGAGTACTTTTAAGAAGGGAAAAGTAAGGTTTCTCCTGCATTCACAGAGTCATGCATGCTTGGAGGGAAGAGGAAAAAGACAATAGGACTTTGTTCCATCACAGTTACACAGTGAGATCCAGTGATCTTGGATGCCTTTTTCTTTATGTTTATTAGACAGTTTTTTTTTTGTTTTTTTTTGTTTTGAGATATTTTATTTTTTCTGTTACATGTAAAGATAGTTCTCAACTTTTGTTTATACATGCTTTACACTTTCAGATTTTTCTCCCTCCCTCCCTCCCCCTCCCTCCCCCCCCTCCCCTAGACAGCAGGTAATCTGATATAGGTTATATCTATATATATCTATACATATACATATAGATATATATATATACACACACATATATATACACATAATAACATTAATCCTATTTCTTCATTAATCCTGTTACAAGAGAAAGAATCAGAGCAGTGATGCAAAACTTCAAAATAGAAAAAAAAAACAACAGCACCCAAAACAAAAGAAATAATATGGTTCAATCAGCATCTATACTCCACAGTTCTTTCTTTCTTTTTTTTTCTTGGATTTGGAGATCCTCTTCTATCATGAGTTCCCTGGAACTCTTCTGTACCATTGCATTGGTGAGAAGAATATAGTCCATCACAGTAGGTCAACACTCAATGTTGATGATACTGTGTACAATGTTCTTCTGGTTCTGCTCATCTCACTCATCATCAGCTCACGTAAGACCCTCCAGGTTTCTCTGAACTCTTCCTGCTCATCATTTCTTACAGCACAATAGTATTCCATTGTATTCATATACCACAACTTGTCCAGCCATTCCCCAATTGATGGGCACCCCCTCAACTTCCAATTCCTTGCTACCACGTAAAGAGCAGCTATAAATATTTTTGTACATGTGGGTCCCTTTCCCCCTTCCATGATTTCTTTGGGCAAAAGACCTAAAAGTGGGATTGCTGGGTCAAAGGGTATGCACAGCTTTATCGCCCTTTGGGCATAATTCCAAATTGCTCTCCAGAATGGTTGGATCAGCTCACAGCTCCACCAACAATGCATTAGTGTTCCAATTTTCCCACAGCCTCTCCAACATTTATTATCTTCCTTTTTTGTCATTTTAGCCAATCTGATAGGTGTCAGGTGGTACCTCAGAGTTGTTTTAATTTGCATCTCTCTAATCATTAGAGATTTAGAGCATTTTTTCATATGGGAATAGATAGCTTTGGTTTCTTCATCAGAAAACTGCCTGTTCATATCCTTTGACCATTTCTCAATTGGGGAATTATTAGACAGTTTTACTTGTCTTATAAGTATTTCTCTGGGGTAGGTGAGGGTGGAAATGGTAGGAAAGTGATATTGCTGGTCAGACTTCCAAACTGCCTGAGGTCTCAACACATGCTGGCAAATGATCTGTAGGTTGTGCCGAGCCTATCTGGGTCAGCGGGGAAGCAGGAAGACCTGCCACCATCAAGGAAACCTTTTCTCCTTGACTTTCCCTCCCCCAACCCATCTGGGCTGCTTGACTACACACCCCACTTGTAAGTGATAGGAACCATCAACATTATTACTTCTAGTGTGATGGAAGACCTCTAGGAGGTACCATCTCCCCTGCCTCTAGGCCCTGCTCACTCCCTGCACTGTCATCAAATTTATTAATCCAACCTGAGGATCCCTGGGCTTTTCCATTCACTTCAACTCTCTATCCATAGGTTTTTCAAGTCTTTTCATCTGCCTTGTGGCTGTATTTTCATTTTAAGTGCTTTCTCCCTCATGTAGAGTATATTCTCCTTGAGAGTAGAAAGTATCCCTCTCTCCCTCTCTCCCTCTCTTTCTTTCTGGCAATTGAGGTTAAGTAACTTGCCCAGGGTCGCATAGCTAGTAAGTGTTAAGTGTCTGAGGCTGGATTTGAACTCAGGTCCTCCTGACTCCAGGGTCAGTCAGTGCTCTATCCACTGCACCACCTAGCTGCCCCACACTTCTTCTATTTGTTTCTTATTTCCATTTCTGTTTCTATTTTCTTTTTCTATCCACAGTGCTAGATCCATAGCAAGTTCCTAATATACTTTCATTCATCCTTTTTGGATGAATCCTGCCAGAAGGGCATATATGAGATGACTTATAAGTCTGAGAGTCAGGGGACTGGCAAGCCCCCTCCCAGGCAGCACCCCTTTTTGGACTTCCTTTCCTCCCTCCCCCAACCAAATCCTACTTGTCTTATGTCCTTTTTCCAAAGAGTCCTATTCACTGTCTAGGTAGCTAATATGATCAATTCAATTTAGCTATGGGTGAAAGCTAGTAACTTAATGTGTTACCCAATTCTAGGTAACATTTGCATCTTGACAGAAACTTTTAATGCCTTTTTCTAAAGGAGTGGCTGCATTTCATTCACTTCAGTAGGCTAATACAGGAATCACTTATGAGTGGGGGGATCTTTTCATGTAGCTAACATCCAAAGCTCACCATTTAGGCAGCCACTTTTTCCACCTACCATTAGGCTGAATCTGTCATATTCTCTGGAGGGTGTCATCTGTTACGTGTTTGAGGTGGGATGTAGAATCTCTCTCCAGGTGGGGTCTAACTTGGAATCCATGCCTGTGTTCAGTTGGGAACCTAGATTTCTCCAGAATGCTTAAAAACCCCTGAGCTAAAGCAGATTTAGAAATCAGCAAATATTTAAATCTGGAGTGTCAGTACTTCACTGCAAAGTAATATGTAGAGAATTGGGGAGATGACCTCTTGTCTAATGCAATCTATTTCCCCCAATGCATTAATCTTTTATGGGAATAACAAGCATTTTATGTTACTGCTGTGTGCTCACATGTCAGTGTGATCACAGGCCAGATCTGCCATCCCTCTCTGAGGCTCAGCCACACCAATGAAGCCAAGGGCTCAGACTGAACTTGGTAGTAGCAACCCATCTTCTTTTCTATCTTCATGATCTCTGAATCTGAAATCTTGCTGTCATTTGTGAAGGCAAAATTAAATCATCTCTTTGGCCTTACCATAGAGCTATCCCCCAAAGTACTCTTGCTTTAAAAGGATCCTAATCTTGGTCCTGCCCTCTGCTAGATGAGCTGGAGCAAATGGTTTAAATAGATTCAAGTCTTAGTTTCCTTAGCTATACAGTAGGTATAATCATAATGTGCTAAATGCTTATTCCTAGCCATAACCTGTCCACAAAGGCTCTGAGGATAAGGCAGTTCTCATGAACTGCTTAGAAGGTCTCCGAAGAAGGGGGCTATATAAAGTCAAGGGATTCTTATTCTTCAATTACTATCTAATTCTGACTGTAGTGAAGATAAGATGTTGGGAGTGGGGGAAGAAGAAGAGAGAAACAGTCCTTATGTCTGCATAATTTTTTAAAGATCCATCGGCTTAAAAAAGAATGCCCTGAAAAGGTAGTCCTGAGATGATGGGCTAGGAAATTACTAGGTTTGGCCAGCACCCAGAATCAGATCATGAAGTCTTGGCATAGCACCATGGACCAAAGCCTCATCTTGTGCCAGTCTCATCAAAAGCAATGGGAGTAATTCTGAGAGCTCTCCTTGACTCCAATTATGGGAGTCATTATAGGGGTATGGGTTTCAAACCAGCTTTACCAGTTTTAGTTAACTCCAGTTAGGTAAGGACAAAGAAGTGTCATGTAGGCTGGTGGTCAAGTCTCCTTTACTGAGGCTTCAGGTTGTTTTAACTGTTCTTACATTCTCTTCTTCAGAGATGGTGAATAATCTTGGTGGAAAGAAATCAAAAATGAAACTATGAAAGGACAGATATTCAATGCCAGATGGACTTAAATGTCTTATAAATATTTAGCTGTTTATTTTTATTTTTAATTTATGTCTATTCTGTGTATAATCTGATCTATTTGTATACATGTTCTATAGAATTGTGTGTGTGTGTGTGTGTGTGTGTGTGTGTGCGCGTGCATTAGTGTTAAATGAATTGTATACTACTGTGATCCTGGAAATTGTTATGGAGCACATAAAAACATGCTATTTACTATAAAAGAAGACCATTTCCCATCTGTCTTTCCCAAAACATTAATGGTCAAATGAAAGGTCAGTCAATATTGGGCTAGCCAGCAATACTTGTAATTGAAGCTATATAGTTGGTCTGGTATACATGTGTTTTCCATGTTCTGTCTAGCACTGTTCTTTCATGTACTTGAATTCAAATTTGCATGTGTGTATATGAGAGAGAGAAAAGAGAGACACAGATATATAGAAACAGGGAGAAAAGGAGAGGCAGAGACAGGGAGAAAGAGAGATGGAGAGAGATATATATTCTGATGTGTACTTTATATGGCTCAAACACCCATTCCCATATGAAATGTAAAAACTTTAAAGTCACGTGGGTTCTAGATATTTAGTTATTACCATGCTAATAGAAACCCAGGTGAACAGCGACAGACTCCATTAAGGCATTTAATTGAAATAGAAAAGGAAACATAAGACATTAGAAACATATTCAACGTCCATTTCCCAAATGAGTATATTTTCCTATAGCAAGAGATCTTAACTGTTGTGGTGTCTTCAATTCCTTTGGCATCTAGTGAAGCCTTTTTAGAATAATGTCTTTAAATGCACAAAATAAAACACATTGGATTACAAAGGAAACCAATTACATAGAAAAAGAAAGAAAATATTTTAAAACCCTGGTTAAGAACCCCTGAGATCTCTAGCCTTACATGCCAGTTGGAAAATTCTAACATTTTCATTGTCTGCCTTATTGCATGTGGATATCAGGATTCTCTGGGGGCTCCTGGATTCAGGGATACAATCATAACCCCATATCACCCCACCTCCACCCCCACTGATACAGCATGCTTGCCTCTCCTGCCTCTCAGAAGATTGTCACAGGAATCAAACTTCTCACCTCATGATATAGTTACCTAGGGCATTCTCTCTCTCTCACTCACTCACTCACACACAAAATGCAGTCTTGGGAATTTCATCCAATGCGTATTGTTTTGTAGGTTCATACACCATGGGAAGCAGAATTCTGGGAACTTCTCCCCTTAAAGAAGCCTTCTACAAGTACACTGAGAGTTGAGAGAAGGGAGAGATCAAAACGGGTTGCAGTGGTTAGAGATTTCATAGAAATGGGCTTTAACTGGCACCTGAAAGTTGAGTAAGATTTAGATACATGAGGAGGGGGAGGGGAAAAAAGAGAAAGAACATTTTTAGCTAGGGAAGTAATATGAGGAAAACCTCAGAGACAAAAATGACCATAGTGCATAGGTAAAACAGTCATAGAGTACACATACCTAATATGAGCAAAGGAAGCATAATTAGAGCTTTATTCTGCTAATGATTAACAAGTATTTAATAAGTAGATAGAGTACCAGCCCTGGAATCAGGAGGATCTGATTTCAAATCTGACCTTAAACACTTGACACTTACTAGCTGTGTGACTCTGAGCAAGTCACTTAACTCTGATTGCCTTGCAAAAACAACAAAAAACCCAAAAACAAGTATTTAATGAGAATCCAGTACATATATAGTATTATAATGGGATGGCATTTAATAAATGCTTAATGACTGACTGACCTCCTAGTAAGGAGCTATCTTTAAGAAGGCTGTCTTTATGGTAAGAGATTGTCTCTTTCAATTTATTATCTCAATAGGTGGATCAGCATAGTCTAGTCTAAACAAACTGAGTCACTATAGCATCTTCCCTCCATTTCTGACTAGATTAAAGTTCAGAAACAGTTCCCTTAATTTATCCAGATTATATGGATGGTGATTATGGATTATAGCCTAGTAATTTCTGAAGTTTGGTTATTAAATTCAACTAACAACTTCTCATGTTGTCCAATCTTAAATATCCATGTAGATTAAATAAACGTGCTATTCATATTGAAGGAGAAAGGGTAAAAAATCAAGGCCAAGGAAGACATCCTAGAAAGATGCTAAAGATTATGCTTGAGAGTCCTGGGATTCAGTCCCATTGGGAACTTACTGGGTGACCTTGCTATCCTCCATTTCCTCACCAGGGCAATGTTCATGTAAATCAAACTTGTTATCAGAGTGTATCAATTACCTTCTTGAAGGGAATTGAGCAAATTTCCATGAAACCATCAGTCTGAATTTTGGTGAATAGCAAAGCACTTGTGCCTTCCTTCACCCCCCGCCCCCACCTCATCCTGAAAAAGTACAAAAAATACAAGATACCCAAAAGAACACAAGATAAATGCTTCACTTTTTAGAAGGAGATAAGGTTCAGTTTTCTACTTCCCTATAGTGAGGAGTATGGCTACAGTCAGATGGAGTACAAGGGTTCAAAGAAAGTGATAAAGCCTTCTCTGTAGAATTGGACTTATTTGAAGAACTTGTAGGGCAATAGTGACCTAGAGTACATTACTAATCCCTTAGAGTGTCATTGTTAAGTAGAAAGGACCTAGAAAAATGCAATAGTACCCTAAGGCTAAGCCTGTCACACTAGCCTTAGTACCTACCTGGAGCCTCCTCACCCTGGGTCTTCTCAACCTGAACCCTTTGTAAACTTAGTCCCTTTCTCCCATTGGTGAGAGCCTCCATTTTATGCAGGGGCCTCCAACTGTCCTTCATTCACCACTCTGGCCAGGTTCCTGCCTTCCAGACTTCAAAACTATGCCTGAATACTGCTCTTGTCCCCCAACTTTTCAGTTACTTTTGCGTGTTTCTTCTCTCATTAGAATTTTAGCTCCATGGGGGCAGGGGAGGTCTTTCTTTTTAGTCTATACTATCCCCAGCACTTAGCACAGTGCCTGACACATAGTAAGCACGTAAATGCTTTTCATTTATTCATTCATCCAACCTGCATATGGTCAACCTCTGTACAGTTGTAAAAGAAAGTAGTTCTGCCTTTCTGGTTGTCCAGTTAATATTCTTATATCAAATTGTTGTCTCTGTTCCCTTGTCCCATTACCTTTCAGAGAGTAGTGGTTTTATCTGGATTTTTCTCTTTCACAAAGTCTTCCGTCTTTTAACTTGCATTTCTAGTGAAGATATCTCTGTTTGTTTCTGTAGTCAGTGCACCAGAGTATGTTCTTGAGCTATTTGGAAGGAAGAAAATAAGCATTGATTAAACACTTATTATGTATCTGGCAATGTGCTAAGCACTCTACAAATATTCTCATTTGATCCTCACTACCACCTTGGGAGGTAAGTGCTATTATTATTTTCATTTTACAATTGGGGAAACTAAGGCAGACAGAGGTTAAAGTGACTTGCCCAGAGTCACACAGTTAGTCATTGGCTGAGGCTGGATTTAAATCTAGTTCTTTCTGACTCCAGGTCTAGCACTCTATCCACTGTGCCACTTAGTAGATGTAACTTTCCAGTGGGAATCTTTCTTAACTGATTTGTGATCAGTTTCTATTTCATATATTCATTCTATCAAACTCTGAAAATATATTAAGGTTCTATAGAAGTTCTTGACTGCCTAATTATGTTCTAATTATTTCATCATATATCAAATCTCGGTTCATTCTTATCATGTTTTCTTCAGACAGTTCTCACTACAACTCTATCAATCTCTGTAATATGGAGTTCACACAAATTATAAAGTTCCAAAGCTTTTCTCCCCTGTGCTGATATGTAGATTCATGAGTTATATACTGACTGTACAGCACATATAATGTATACTTTGCCTGGCGTTTCACCAACACCATAATGCTTCTCATGTTGCAAACAAGTCCACAGTCTGATGTTAGGCTTAATAGACCTCAAGCCCCCTATAAACCCCAAAACTTGTCCTCTGAGGCTCTCTATTAGCTTACCTCTTTTTTCTAGGTCTGATAACAGCCAATTTCACAATCTTCTGGACACATGGGTAATCCAAATTTCCCATGTTTGTTTCCCAAGGAGTTTATGGGTCATCTGCAGAATTTAGTCCAGCAGTGTCCCTCCATTTATGATGTTTCTAACCTTAATCTTGCCTACAAGCACTGTTTCTTTATCCGGTAAAATGGACTATTTTGGTCCTATCCCTAGAAAAAAAAAATTTTTTTTTTGAGTTTAGGAGACCTAGCCTCTATCCTACTCAAAAGTGAGTTCCTTTAAGTTATAGCATATCTTACTTTGACCTTTTCCTTAAATTTAAATTTTTTTTCAATTAACAAGCATTTATTTCTTCTATCTCCCACTGAAAAAAAGAAAAACAAAATACTTGTAATGTTAAGGGCTAAAATTCTAGCTAAACTGTCTAAAATATCTAATGAGTGGTCGCCAATAAATTATAAGCTTTAGCAAGAGTTAGACTTTTAAGCATTTATTAAGGAGAATAAGAATTTGGTAAAGAGAGAGAGAAAGGCCTAGATTCCTATCTATTAAAGGGAGAGCACATTTCTAGCTCCGCTCTCCACCAGAGTCCAAAGGAAAAGAGCCCTCCGTCTCCTCCTTCCTCCTCCCACTAGTCCGCGTCACTTCCTGATACCAAAGACAAGACTCCTGGTCTTGCCCTCAAAGACCTTCGCTTCATGGGCAGAACTCTTCTACAGTTAGTATCCAGCAGGTGGCGTTATTCCAATCGTTACAGTCCCCCCTGTTGTTCCTCAAGAAACAAAATGTTTCCTTGACGGAACAGTAAAAAGAATATAATAACTATTGCTAACTAATAATATGTGAACAACAATATAGAAAAGGAAGAGAGGAAAGTTTTGTCCAGAGGGGCGATTTTTTTTGTCCTCATGAACCGACGCTTTGACATTAGTCCTGCAAAGGGAGGGCCTCTGCAGAGAATACATGTTACAGATGGTGTGTATTATAACAGAAAGAGAAAAAAAAACAACAAAAACAACAAATCAAAACTGTTCATTTAAAGTCTTTGAAAGTCTTTTCTCAGATGTCCTCTAGGTGTAGTCGTGGAATGGAAGTCTTTTCAGGGGTTGATGTGTGGATACTGGTAATCAGCCAGGAAATTTCCTACAAAATTGAGCTTAACACAACTTTAAAATAGCTTTGTCAATAATCAAATCAAACAATGAAAGTTCTCAAAAACATGTCTAAGGGAATTCAGAATCTTAGTTGTTACACATGAAACATATAATAAAACAAAAATTGAACCATTCTTTAAAATTATAATATTACTATAGTCCCCCCCTTATGGAGGGTAATTGAGAAGACAATTGCTGTGATATTAATTATTAAAAATAATTTTTTATCTTTGTTTCATCACTTTTTGCATCATCTGCCTAATTATCCTCATGCCATTATGAGAAATTTAAAAATCTAATATAATTGGTAACAGGTGTCAAGGCCAAATTCAACACTGTATTTATCATGACACCTGAGATAATTATGGGGGTTACCATAAAAGAACAGAGAAATGATGGGATATGAGCATTCCCACACTTGAGCAATATGTACTGCCCATGCAGTATGCCAGGCTTAAAATAGGTGGATGGAATATATGTCCATGCCACCGAACATATTGGAGGAAACTGAGTCAGACTTAATCAGATGCATGGGATTGAGATGTCCATGGCATCAGGCATATAGGAGGGAGCATAGAAGCCAGGTGTAGAAGTGAGATGGGTGGGATGAATACTTCCAGCCATCTGTACAATATTGTGGGGAAAAAGAGAATAAAATATTAAACCAAGAGAATCCAACCTCAACATTTGTCAAAAGCCGTTCCCTTGGCCATACCTTGACTTCATGCATGTCTCCCCTCATGTGACAGTTCAGTGTCTGCTCTTGCATGTATTCCTCTTGTGATTGGATGGCATCTTGGCCAACTGGCATCTGATAACTCAGAATAAAGGCAATTAATGTCTTAAATGATTAATTCCCATAATTTAAAATCTCATATGGATTTAAAAATTGAGGATAATAAATGATTGCAAAAAATGTGAATACATCTTGACTCAGAACACAATATATAATTATGCAACAATTTCAAATAATACCCCTTTTTTAACTTAGTATACAATTACTTTTTTGAAAAATCTGAACATATTTAAATACAAGTTAAAGCACAACACAATCTCAAAGACAACTTTTACAAATGTTCCCCTCTTTTTTTTTTTTTTTTTGGAATATGCTTATCAAAAATAATACTTCTTTACACATGCCATGGCAACCAATTTGCCAGGGAAATGCTTCAAAGAGTTTGATCAAATAATCAGTTGAGAAAAAATAACAAAAACAAACAACTCAGAATATGGGAGCACAATACTCCTAGAATTAACATTGTATTATGAAATCAAAACCATCTCTCAATTTTAAAAAATTAGATAAATGAATAGAAGAAAATATACATGGAACAATAAAAAACAGTGAAATTCAAACTAAGGAAATCTAAATGAGCATGAATTTAATATTAATAAGAGTATTATAAAATATAAACTTGATCACATGACTATAAAAAGCTTTTACAAGTATTCTCCTTGTTTTAAAAACTAAGTATGACACAATCTCAAAAGCATGAAAATCTCTATGAAAATAAACCCATACCATTAATTTCAAGATGTATATGTAATAGCATAGAAATCCTATGTAACCTCTGAACTGATACTATTACTCTGAGTGAATTCAGAACACTTTTGATTCCGGTATCTAAAATCCCCAATACTCATATCAATACCTTGCTGCTTACTTCTACATTTCTGTAAAATATATACCCTTCCATGGCAAAAGAATCGGAGTCTTGAACTATGTTGATGATTGTCATTCTTATTCGGCTTAAGTTTTTCTTCTTTAACCCCTCTATATTGTCTGTCAGTCTTTTCACCATACAAATGCTTTATAAAATTACTAATTAAAGACAAAAGCAGGTTAGCAAAATTATGAACAAAACGGGCATATGTGGAATTTAAAGGGCTTTTTAAGGTTGTCTCAGAAGCACAGCCAGGCTGGGGAAGGGCTGAGCCAGAAGCTGCAAATGTAGTTAGAGAAAGCTGAGCATGTGCATCAGATCTCTGGAATTCCCAGGCAGGGGAAGCAATGGGCTTGGCCATAGGAGGAGTAGAGGGTGGGGTCTGGAGAGGAGGGGAGGGACCAGCACAATTTGAATCAGACTTGATTTTGAACTCAGGCCTGGATTCCTCTTCCCCCACTTTGCCTCCAGGTGCTAGGGGATTAAAAGCTTCTAGAGGGTGGGTCATTGCCTCCAGGCATGCAAAATTAGAGCAACAATTAGTGTTAGAACTGGGAAAAGCTGCGGGAATCTTTTCAGGTTTCTCTGAAAAAGCATGGTTGGGAGAGGGAGAGATATTTCCTTGTGTGAGTAAGTTGCTGGCTCTTTTAACAAAAAGAAAAAGAAAAATAGAAAATCCAGAAAAACAAAGCATTAACATGATCTTATCTCCCATTTGTCTGGTTAAACAGACTAAAATCAAAAATAGGGTAATTAGGGAGTTTAAAAGGTCCATTCGAAAAAATTTAAAGGAAAACACAGCCAGTACACCAGTACTTAGCAGTTAAAGGGAGAGGGTAGAGAAAATGTCTTACCCAACCAGAAGATCAGAAGAAGACTGAGGTTTAGCTTTCCTCTTCGTGGTCAGCCATCTGTTAAGGGCTAAAATTCTAGCTAAACTGTCTAAAATATCTAATGAGTGGTCGCCAATAAATTATAAGCTTTTGCAAGAGTTAGACTTTTAAGCATTTATTAAGGAGAATAAGAATTTGGTAAAGAGAGAAAGAAAGGCCTAGAGTAACAAATATACATAGTTAAGCCAAACAAATTCCCACATCGGCTATATCCCAAAATGTCTCATTATGTATCCTGAGATCATCACCTCTACACCATCAGGAAGTAGGTACCATGCTCCATTGCTGAGGTTTTAGAATTGTGATTGGTTATTATATTAAGCAGAGCTCAAGTCTTTCAAAGATGTTTGCATTTACAATGTTATTGTATAAATTGTTTTCCTAGTTTTGTTCACTTCCCTCTGCATCAGTTCATATAAGTCTTCCCAGGTTTCTCTGAAATTGTCCCTTTAATCATTTCTAATGGCACAATAATTTTCCATTACATTCATATATTGAAATTTGTTCAACCATCCCCCAATTAATGAGCACTCCCTTGGTTTCCAATTATTTGCAACTGTGGAATATTTTTACTGACTAGGGCTAAATTGGAGGCTAATTTGACTGGGGTACTAATTCTGGGACTTTTGACTAACTGGCTATCTGACTTTGTTAATTTAATGTGGGCTGTTTATAAAGTTCCACCACACTGCTCTACTCCCAAATTGATAAACTAAAGATTAAGAAGCCTCTTAACTAAATAATCAAAGCAGAGTTTATTTATGAGATACTATTTAAATTAAGAATACAGGGAAATAAAACGTACAACCTGACTGCATTGTGGTGTAGCTCGTTCCACTGCATCTCTTTCCCACCTGCTGGGCCTTGAACTTTTTGAATACAATAAGGGCATTAGCCGCCTCTCACCTCAGGGTATGTACTTTCCCTGCTCAGCTACTTTCTTCTAACTCCTCTTAATCTTCACTTTCTCCAACCTGTACCCTGTGCTGACCTCTTCTGTGCTCTCCGCTGCCTCCTGTTCAGTCTGACTTCTGCTGCCTTTGCTCCTAGTCCTGCGTTGCTGTTCGTCTGGTCCCCCCGTCTCTCCTTTCTAATCTTATCAGCTGCCCTCTTGACCTCTTCTCAGCCCTCTGTCTCCTTGTCCAAACTGAACTGCTCTGTCCTTGTCCGAACCCCCTTCAATTTTGTCTGCACCCCCTTCAATTTTGTCTGCGCCCCCTTTAATCTCGTCTCTCTATCTAGTCTGTCCTCGTCCAACCGAACCCCGTTGCTGTCTAATTCCCAGGTCTATATATACCTTTTATTCTCTCCACTCAAATCTTGGGGCTTCCTGCGCCCCCACAGACCAAGCTAATCTGCTAGCCAGGGCTGCAGCTGGTGTGTGTGTGGGGGGGGGGGGGGTGAGCAGCTCGTGCCTCAGCACAGGCTATCCAGGATCTCTTGGATAGTTCTGCTCAGGTCAGAGGGAGCTGGGGCTTTTTTCCCCAGCTGTCTGACTTGGCGTCTTATACAGCCCACAGGGCTTTTTGGCTCAGCTGAAGCTGAGGAGGAAGGGAAGAAACCCTGAGGGGTTAAGGCTTTCTAATCTCAGCCTAAAATTTGGGTCCCCAAATCAAAATAAATTTCCACACAACTACAAAAAGAGATGCTATAAATATTATGTATATATTAAGTCCTCTACCCCTTTCTTTGACCTCTTTGAGGTATAGTCCTACAGCCTAATAACTTTCAGGGCATAGTCCTACAATACTTTTGGTTCAGAATAAGTGGATTAATTCACAGCTGTACCATAAGAATCCCTTATAGAGAGATGTTTCAGGTTGGAAAGGCCACTGGTTTGATTGTTTTTGTTTTCTTTTTTTTTTTTTTGCAGGGCAATAAGGGTTAAGTGACTTGCCCAGGGTCACACAGCTAGTAAGTATCATGTGTCTATAGCCAGATTTGAACTCAGGTCCTCCTGAATCCAGGGCCGGTGCTTTATCCACTGCACCACCTAGTGCAGGGTGAGGAAGCTCCAGGCTCTAGGGGTAGGGAGATAGGCTTAATGTGACTTTTCCCACAGCTCCCCCAAATATTTGTTATTTTCCTCTATTGTCAACTTTGTCAAACTGACATATGTGAGGTAGATCCTCAGAGTTGCTTTGATTTGCATTTCTCGAATTATTAACAATTTGGATCACTTTTTTTCAAATGGCTATTGATAATTCAATTTTCATCCTTAGAACAAAGCATGTTCCTATATATCCTTTGACCATTTATCAACTGGAGAATGGCACTGATTTTTATAAATTTAAGTAAGTTCCTTATGTATCTTGGAAATGAGACTTTTATCAGGGAAACTTACTGCGAAGATTTTTTTTTTCTATTTAGTTGTTTCCCTTCTAATTTTAGTTATAATGGTTTGGTTTGTGCAAAAACTCCATGTAATCCAAATTGTCCATTTTATCTTCTGTGTTCCTCTCTGTTCTTTGTTTGGTCATGAACTCTTCTCTTATCCATAGACCTGAGAGGTAATTTCTTCACTCATTTTTGTATAATATTACCTTTTTAAAAATCTATGTCTTACATCCATTTGGAATTTATCATGGGTATATGGAATGAAGTATTGGTTAAAACCTAAATTGATGTCTAGTTCTCCCAGTTTTTGTGAACTAGTGATTCCTTATTCTAGTAGCTGGGGTGTTTGGGTTTATCAAACACTAAGTACTAGGTTTTTTTCTTCTGTATATTGTATACCTAATCTGTTCCACCAATTGACCTCTCTTTTTAACTAGTACCAAATCATTTTGATGATTACAGCTTTATAGTATGCTTTGAGATCTGATACTGTCAGGCTTCTAGCCACCCCACTTTTAAAAATATATTATTTACCTTGAGATTCTTGACCTTTCACTTCTCCTTATTTTACTATTTTTATTTTAGCTTTATGAAGCGATTCTTTGATTGTTTAATTAGTATACCATTGAATAAATACATTAAATTATGTAATATTGCCATTTTATTGTATTGGCTTGGTTGACCCATAGACTTAATATTTCTCCAATTATTTAGGTCTCTATTTCTGTTTAAAATGTTTTGTATTTTATTCATAGATTTCCTGTGTATGTGTTGGTAGGTAGACTCCAAACTTTGATCCTTTCTTTAGGAACTCCTTTGAGACCCAAGTACCCTTATGTCTTGGTGACATTTCCCTTTGCTTACTAAGACCTCTATACTCTTTTTTTTTGTTTTGTGAGGCAATTGGGGTTAAGTGACTTGCCTAGGGTCACACAGCTAGTAAGTGTTAAGTGTCTGAGGCTGGATTTGAACTCAGGTCCTCCTGAATCCAAGGCCGGTGCTGTATCTACTGTGTCACCTAACTGCCCCAAGACCTCTATAATCTTAACCTACTTTTTCTTCTCAGAGGGAAGGATATAGATGAGTTCTTAAATATTGTCTCCTACCCACAGTGTATCCAGTATATTTGAATGAGCTAGTAAATCAGATGTGAGGAAATTGGGATTGATCTCCTCTCAATAAGAATACACTCCTCTGGACCTGTTTGAGGAAAAAGGTCTCCTTCTCTCCCTCCCCCCCCCCCAAACAAAATCACATGGTTCAGGGAAGCTCTGAGCTGGTATGGAAATTAGGGTCAGGAATAGTGCATTCTGGTTGGCTAGTTTTTGCACTTACAGTGTAAACTTTGAGTAATCAGACCAATGATGAAAAAGGGGAGGGTCCATTTGTGTTAGGAGGAAGGGAAGAAACCCTGAGGGCCTAAGGCTTTCTAATCTCAGCCTAAAATTTGGGTCCCCAAATCAAAATAAATTTCCACACAACTACAAAAAGAGATGCTATGAATATTATGTATATATTAAGTCCTGTGAGCTGCCATTCTTTGCACCCATCAGCTGCACACTGGGTTGCCCATTCTCGAGAATAACAATAAATGAGCCTTTGTCACATCACTGCTGAGCTACAGAGAATTATTGAGCAGGAGTCATTTTCCTCAAAATTTGGAGGCCCCACTGAGATACGATTTGAAAAGAGCTACAGAGACCCTCTGTGTTCCAGCACTCTTTCGACAGGATGTCTCCCTGAACTATTATCTGTGGTCAAGTGGATTGTTGGAGTCTAGAAGCCTCTGCAGGGGAGACCCGACTCCAGAGGAAGCCTGAGGAACTCAGTGGGGACATCCCAAATGCAGGGTGGAGTGGGCTCACAAAGGGGGTGAGAATTTGTCGTATCAGGGGGGAATTTCAAGCCACATAAGTCTGTGTGCATGGATCCCATGGGAGGAAGGGCTGTTGAGTACTTCCTGGGTGGTTAAAAAGCTGGGCTTCAAGGCAAAACTCCAGTCGGGGCCAGTTGGTTCAAGTCTAAAGGCTTATATTACAAAGAAGCAGTTCAAGTCTATAGGCTGGGTGGTTAAAAAAGCCAGGATTCGAGGCAAAAACTCCAGAGGGGGCCAGTAGGGATATCTAGGAGATTATAGGGAGTTCCCATGAATTAGAAAAGTCACCAAGGATGGTGTTGAAGGAACTGAGTAAAAGTAGCCTCTCAGACATCCCTAAAAGACAGCCCTTTTAGGGAACAAATTAAGTGAGTAGAAAGAAATTGAACCTGGTTTGTACTGACAGTGAAAAACATGAAAGGAAAAAATGTATTCTGTCCTTTAAGTGCTTACCTGTGATTATCTGGGAAGAACCAGAAAGTGATTGAAACAGTATAAAATATTTTGGGATGAATGAGTTTTGAATTTGGCTATAATAGTCTGGTGAATTCTTTTTAATTTCCAAAGTGGTTACAGGGGGCTAAAATCAGAATGGAGGATGCCATGTGCTCTAAAGTCTCCCTCTCTCTTTCCACGTGGCAATTTCTGCTATGGTGTGGGGAGGGGGGGAGGAGGGAGGGATCTGGTGGGCATCTACTGCCAAAGATTTTGATCTTTTAAACATATTTTTTGATGTGCACAAAAATGACCAAATTGGCCTATTGGAGCGCCTTTGACCAGTCTAAATTAGGTTAAAGAAAAGCTAAAAGTTTTGTCTGATAAAACTACCCCCCCTCCCAAAATATGGCTAGGTAAAGGAAGTGGGGGAGGGGCAGAAAGAAATTTGCCATGCTAGCATTGTCTTGCAAACTAATTAGAAAAGTGAATGTAGCATTAAAATATTAATTTAAACCAACAAAAGAAAGGAAATCATCCCAAAAAGGTCAGTGAATTTGATTGGGCCATCTAGTTAAGAAATTTGGGGATTCATACAAACTAAAGTCAAGTAAAATCTGTTAAAATATGAAATGCTTGGAATAAATGGTTCTTGGATAAATTAATACTAAAATGAAATTATCTATTGAGGTTCTATAGGATATCATTTGGAAAATGGATTCAGGTGTAATTGAATCAATTCTGGTCTCATTTTAAGTGAAATTTATTATAATGATACTCTATAGTTTTAAGCTGGTTACCTCACATGATTTGTAATCTGTAAAGGAAAAGTACCCAATAGTTTAGTAGTTCATTGTATTAGAGATATTGTCAGAATTTAGATTCTTTAAATTCTTTTGGGTTATGAATTTAATTGATTGTAATAATGGTTTTCTGTGAAGTGGGCATAGTAAGAACCTTTTACTTTAAACTCTGTCTTCAGTTTCCAACTAGTAAAGGTTAGATAATCATCTACTTAATCGAGTCTAGCCATCTTTTAAGATAAATCTCTAGAAAGAAGTATCGGATATGGTAAAGATTGGTTATTGGTTGATGTGCTTATTATATGGAATCTGAAATATCTCCTTGTGCTATCCAAATTGAAACAGGTCACACCCTTTCAGCATTCAGCTAAACTCTGCTTACAGGCCACAGAGTCTTGGGACTGAAAAGCTGCTGTAAGGAAGAAAGAAAGCCAGCACATTTTAACTTTAACTTGTTATCTGATAAATTTCAAGAGTAGGATGGGAGGTCCTACCTCCTTAGAGAAAAGGAGGAAATAAATTTTCACAGAGGTACAATATTTTTCTTTTACAAATGCAGAGTATTAGGCCATAGAAATTGAAATGTTATAAATCCAAAGTTGATTTGATTTAAACCAAAATCTGCCCTAAAAGAAATAACACAGTCTGAATGTGTGCTCTTCTATCAGGATTTATATGGTAAATTAGGACTTACCATTAAAAATATTTGGCATTAAGAAATCTACTAGTTGTGTGACCCCAAGACAGTTCTATCTGTTTCAGTTTATTTTTCTGTAATAAATCTTACCTCCCACGGTTGTGAGGATCACATGATTGTAAAGTGCTTAGCAGAGGGCAAGTGTTATATAAATGATTTTCTGTGTAAAGTATAGAGCAAAAATGTTACAGAGAAAATTGGAGGGGGTTTGGTATAGGGGTTCTTAGGAATTACTATTTGAAGAATTACACCCTCTTGCACACAAATCCAATTGGAATGAAGTGATGGTTTATTTGGGGACTAGGGAAGGGAAGACAGGAGAGAGGTCCTTGGACTTCTTCTAATGGGGAGAGGGCATGGCACAGAGGCATGGTTCTCTTGGATACCTTTCTTCCTGAGCAGGAGATAGGTAGATACTTTTGCGGAAGACAGATGGTGATAGTCTGGTGGGGTCATCATATGACTATGAAGGGTTCTCTTGTTGGGGAAGGACCATCCCCCACTGATGGTGTCTGGAGGAGGTTGGATGAAGGGCGACTCCAGATCTCTCAGGCCATCTTTCTTCCCCTAGTGCCTGGTCTTGTCTCCCTGAGGGGTGCGGGAGGCTGGGGTGAAGGGTGGTGGTCCTTGAGTTAATAACTCAGTCTGGATCCAGTGCTGTTTGTTTCTTCAGGTATGTCTATCCTTTGGTTTGGTTTCTCAAGGAGAGGGTCCTTTTGATTTGCCCCAGGGAACTTATGGAGAGCATTAGGCCTATAACAAAAGGGGAAAAAAAAACAACACACCATACAACTGAATTGAGAACACCTGATTGGTAATCGATGGTTTTTTTTCAAGTTTTAAAAATTCCTAATGCTTTAAGGCATTATGTTTCTAGATTTTCTTATAGTGTATAATTTGGTAAACAATTGTATAAGCTATGGTGAAAAAGCAATTTCTGTCAGGGTAGACAAAGTGGAAGTTTTTTATTGCAATATTGAATCAGTTATTAAATAAATACTAGAATACCTAAATTACTGCACTAAGCTGTGAGAAAGATCTTACTGTTTTGATCTGAATTTTTTTTTTGCAGGGCAATGGGGGTTAAGTGACTTGCCCAGGGTCACACAGCTAGTAAGTGTCAAGTATCTGAGGTCAAATTTGAACTCAGGTACTCCTGAATCCAGGGCCGGTGTCTTATCCACTGCACCACCTAGCTGCCCCTTGATCTGAATTTATTGGTATTAAGCAATAGTTAAATTAGTGCCTGAATTTGATACATATAAGATACATTGGTAATTTATGAATTGTCTTATATTACCTTAATAGGAAATAGGAGTCTACCCACCTATGATTATTATTTGGAATTAGAACATGTGTAGGAACACATGTAAAGTAGTTGAGCCATCTCAAAGATTTAAAGGAATTCTGAGGGCAGTACCCTCTGTGGTTGAGTGGGACATTTTCTAGTTTGTTCCCAGCATGCAATTTGGGATTGTTTACACTCATTTCAACCATTGCTTGTTACTGAGTATCTCAAGGAAGATTCATTTGTGTAGTGCTAACTCAGGGATGAAAAGCATAAGTTTAACATGGGCACAAGCATAGTTAATACTTGCTACATGGGATATATGATCCTTGAGAAGTGAGTTCACTTTTGGTACTGATTATTGGAACTTGCTATTTAAGACATTGTGGGACTATTAACTATTATTATTATGATTCTGACTACAGTTATGACCTTCAAGGACCCATGATGCCAGCAATCCTATAGGGTTTTTCCATGTATGCACTGCAGGTGAAGTTCTCTTGGGAAAGACTGGGAGACCGACTTTTTGGCAAAGGCTGAGGTAGGTGTCTCCTGACTCAGTTTCTCCAAATATTACACATGAAATGTCAACTCTCCCACCTGGTTGATTTTAAGTCTGGCACACTACATTGACTGTGTGCAGAACTTCTACCTGGAGTGGACACATGGAGTTTGGGGAAATATTATTCCCTGAGAGCATTGCCTCTCTTCTTTTATGGCAAATTCCTATAATCATGTCACTTGATTAGCATGAACAAAATATTGGCTCTTCATTCCTAGGTTAATACTGTAATATCTGGGTGAGATGCAGGTTATTTGGCTTAGAAATTCTAGTCCCTTTCAGATTCTAAACAGCTAGAATGAATAAGCATTTAGCCTTGTCATCTGTCTGTTATTAGTTATGCATTTTAAAACTGAAACAGGAACATCTTAAGCTTGTTTTGAAGAAAAGAATTTTAATGCAACCAGTTTTCTTAGAGGAGGGTAACTTAGAGAATATTTTGTTACACCTGATGAAAAGTCAATTCTATTTAAGTTTATTATATAATGTGGAAATAACATCTGTTTGTAGAGCATGTCCTGTAATACAAACATGGTTTATTATGGACAACTTATTCGACATGCACTGTTTTGAAATTAATTGCTCAAGTGTCATCCTGTCATTTACTACAATTGAAGTTAACTTGGTAACTTTTATGTAAGTTCATTTGTGGTTATCTTCTTATAAAGGTATTCTGTAACCTAAGTTTTATGTGAGAATTAGATCTTTAACAATTGAGTAAGAATTTTTGAATAAATAAGGTCGAATAGATATATATGCAATTTGGAAAGACTTAAGAGTTTTGCTTTCTGTGGTATTTTGAAACATTTAAGGTATAGTCTGCAGGTATCAAGGTGGCAGTAACCCTTTGGCCTGTTGTTAATAATGTTTGTTAAAGAGAGAATTAGATAAAGCTGTAAACAATATAGGGGCACTCATGTTAT
This sequence comes from Dromiciops gliroides, assembly GCF_019393635.1. Lineage (NCBI taxonomy): Eukaryota > Metazoa > Chordata > Mammalia > Microbiotheria > Microbiotheriidae > Dromiciops > Dromiciops gliroides. The sequence continues at coordinate 91,105,512 of NC_057865.1, forward strand.
AAATTCTTTAAGGTTCACGTAAACTATGAGACCTTGATTTTGATATTCCTCTTATTGTTAGTAAGATAAGAATCATAAGATTTGGGGGAGCTTTTACCAAATAGAGTAGTTATTGGGGGAGTAGAATTTGAGAGACTGTACCAATTTGTACTGAGATCTGTATTGTATTGAGATTTTAATAGGGACATCTGAGAAGTCTGCACACGCAATTTGAAACCTGAGAAGTAAATCTACTGAAGAGGTGCCCTGGAGACAAGACATCTTCTAGACTGCCCCAAGGAAAGTAGTTCCTGAGATCCAAGATGAAATTGATAACCGAATGGACACTGGAAGTGTGTTACTGAAATTACAAAGAGACTTCACATTAGCTAATGCTGTTAACCATGCTTGATGTTGCAGTCTTGATAATCACTGAGATTTGTTCCTTGTGTTACACCTGGGGGCTGTTACCGAAAATGCAATGAGGATAGACTTTTCCAAGGACCAAAACCAGTCTTGAAGGGATGCTGTACAGGGTATTTCTGAACAACTGGCTGCAACTAGCAAAATGGCTTGGGGAAACAGGATGGCCCTTGATAAGATGTTAGCAGAAAAAGGGGGAGTGTGTGTCATGCTGGGTGCTCAATGTTGCACCTTTATCTCAAATAATACTGCCCCTGGTGCTTCAATAACTAGAGACCTGAAAGGCTTAAGTACACTGGCTGAAGAATTAGCAGAAAACTCAGGGGTGATACTACCTGGATGGGATGGATGGAATCCTGGTTTGGGAATTGGAAAGGTTTTGTTGCCTCTGTCCTCACCACTCTCATCATAGTGGCAGAGGTTTTAACAGTGATAGGATGCTGTATTATCCCCTTCCTTCCAGGGCTAATTCAGAGGCTAATAGGGACTTCCCTCACAAAGGTTACTTCATTTGGGAAGGTAGAGGCAAACACTCAGATGCTAATATTCACGGATTTAGACCAAGAGGCAGAGGACATATTCAATAAATGGAATGAGAGGAGCCCAATAGTTAGAAATAAAGAGGAGGGGGAGGCAGAGCCAAGATGGAGGTGGAAAGACATTAAACCCACAGGGCTCCTAATACAATAACTCCAAAAATAGCAATAAAAGAACCCTTGGGGCAGAAAAACACACAAAAAGACGGGCTGAGAGTTTTCTCCAGCTATAGATAGATTTCAGACCATCAAAAACTTCTTTGGGGGTAAGGTAGACCACAATACAACCTCAGAAGAAGAAGATAATAACAGGGTCAAAGCTCCAACATCCAAAGCTTCCAAGAAAAATATGAACTGGTCTCAGGCCATGGAAGCTCTCAAAAGGGACTTTGAAGAGAAAGTAGGAGAAATAGAAAGAAGAGGTAGAGAAAAGGAGGAAAGAATGGAAAGGGAAATGAGAGCAATGCAGGAGAGTCATGAGAAAAACAGCTTGAAAAGCCAAATGGAAAAGGAGATTAAAAAACTGTCTGATGAAAATAACTGCCTAAGAATTAGGATTGAACAAATGGAAGCTAGTGACCTTATGAGAAACCAAGACACAGTAAAGCAAATCCAACTGAATGAAAAAATAGAGGGCAATGTGAAATATCTCCTTGGAAAAACAGCTGACCTAGAAAACAAATCTGGGAGAGATAATTTGAAAATCACTGGACTACCTGAAAACCATGACCAAAACAAAAGCTTAGACACCATCCTCCAAGAGATTGTGAGGGAAAATTGCCCTGATATTCTAGAAGCAGAAACTAAAATAGAAATTGAAAGAATCCACTGATCACCTCCTGAAAGAGATTCCAAAAGGAAAACCTCCAGGAATATTATAGCCAAATTCCAGAACTCCCAGGTCAAGGAGAAAATACTATAAGTAGCTAGAAAAAAGGAATTCAAATACTGTGGAGCTCCAATAAGGATAAAGCAAGATCTAGCAGCTTCTACATTAAAGAACTGAAGGGCATGGAATATGATATTCCAGAGGGCAAAAGAACTGGGACTTCAGCCAAAAATCACATACCCAGCAAAACTGAGTATAATCTTTCAGAGGCAAAAATGGGATTTCAATGAGAAAGAGGTCTTTCAAGCATTTGTGATGAAAAGACCTGAACTGAATAGAAAATTTGACTTTCAAATACAGGATCCTGGAGAAGCATAAAAAGGTAAACAGGAAAAAGACTTCATGAGGGATATTGAAAGATCAAATTGTTACATTCCTACATGGGAAGATAATACTGTGAAATCATAAGAACTATCTCAGTAAGAAATTCACAGAAGACAGGGCTGAACTGAATATGAAGGGATGATATCTGTAAAGAATTTGTTTTGTTCTTTGTAGGGCAAACAGGGTGGGGTGTCTTATGTCTGGGGCTGGATTTGGGCTTGGGGCCTCCTGGGTCCAGGGCTGGTGCTTTGTCCACTATGCCACCTAACTAATCCATGATGACATCATTAAAATAGGGTTGAGGTGTAGGAAGAATAAACTGGGGGAGGGAGAAGGGGAGAAATGGTCTGGGGAGAGGTAGTTCACATGAAGGAAGCAAGAAGAAAGCTTATGGAGGAGAGTAGAAGAGGGGAAAGAGTTGGGGAGTGAGTGAACCTTAATATCATCAGAATTGGCTCAAAAAAGGACTAACATACCTACTCAAGTAGGTATAGTAATATATTTTTGCCCTGGGGGGGGGAAGAAAAAGCGGGGGGAATAGGGAAGGAAGAAAGGGCAGATTGGGGGAGAGCGCAGTAAAAAGCAAAACAATTTCAAGGAAAATGAAGATGTTCTGCATTACTGCACCAGTATGACATATTGAATTGCTTGATCTCATAGGGAGGGTTGAGAAGGGAGGGAGGAAGAAAAATTTAGAACACAGAATTAGCTCAGGGACCCTGATCTCATTGGAGTGGGCTCATGGAGGGAATAGCTTTCCTACCCAATTGGGAGGAGCAATCTATTTAACCCTGCAGGAATGTAGGAGGGGAAGACGATAAGGAAGTGTAACGATTGGAATAACGCCACCTGCTGGATACTTACTGTAGAAGAGTTCTGGCTGACCACGAAGAGGAAAGCTAAACCTCAGTCTTCTTCTGATCTTCTGGTTGGGTAAGAAATTTCCCCTACACTTTAAATTGCTAAGTACGGGCGTACTGACTGTGTTTTCCCTTTAAATTTTTTCAAATGGACCATCTCAATCCCATGCATCTGATTAAGTCTGACTCAGTTTCCTCCAATATGTTCGGTGGCATGGACATATATTCCATCCACCTATTTTAAGCCTGGCATACTGCATGGGCAGTATATATTGCTCAAGTGTGGGAATGCTCATATCCCATCATTTCTCTGTTCTTTTATGGTAACCCCCATAATTATCTCAGGTGTCATGATAAATAACAGTGTTGAATTTGGCCTTGACACCTGTTACCAATTATATTAGATTTTTTAATTTCTCATAATGGCATGAGGATAATTAGGCAGATGATGCAAAAAAGTGATGAAACAGATAAAAATTATTTTTAATAATTAATATTGCAGCAATTGTCTTCTCAATTACCCTCCATAAGGGGGGGGACTATAGTAATATTATAATTTTAAAGAATGTTTCAATTTTTGTTTTATTATATGTTTCATGTGTAACAACCAAGATTCTGAATTCCCTTAGACATGTTTTTGAGAACTTTCATTGTTTGATTATTGACAAAGCTATTTTAAAGTTGTGTTAAGCTCAATTTTATAGGAAATTTTCCTGGCTGATTACCAGCATCCACACATCAACCCCTGAAAAGACTTCCATTCCACGATTACACCTAGAGGACATCTGAGAAAAGACTTTCAGAGACTTTAAATGAACAGTTTTGTTTTGTTTTTGTTGTTTTTTGTTTTTTTCTTTTCTTTTTCGGTTATAATATACACCATCTATAATATGTACTCTCTGCAGAGGCCCTCCCTTTGCAAGACCAATGTCAAAGCGTCGGTTCATGAGGACAAAAAATCGCCCCTCTGGACAAAACTTTCCTCTCTTCCTTTTCTATATTGTTGTTCACATATTATTAGTTAGCAATAGTTATTATTTTCTTTTTACTGTTCCGTCAAGGAAACATTTTGTTTCTTGAGGAACAACAGGGGGGACTGTAACGATTGGAATAACGCCACCTGCTGGATACTTACTGTAGAAGAGTTCTGCCCATGAAGCGAAGGTCTTTGAGGGCAAGACCAGGAGTCTTTTCTTTGGCATCAGGAAGTGACGCGGACTAGTGGGAGAAGGAAGGAAGAGACTGGCGCTCAGTCTCGCGCTTTTTTTCCTTTGGACTCTGGTGGAGAGCGGAGCTAGAAATGTGCTCTCCCTTCATGCATAGTACCCTTCCTACATGGCTGCTGAGAGATCTTCTTTCCACCCCCATCATGTAAATTGCTGTTGTAGTAAATGTTGCATGTTTTCTCTCCACATTATTACCAAGCCCTGTGTGTCTACCTCTTTAGGGTGGCAGATATACATTGAGATGCCCATCCTTCCTGTTTTCCTTTCATGCAGCTTCAACTACCTCCACTCCCCCCTCCCCCTATGATGGGAAGGGCTAGCTTGTCAGTCGAAGTCCATCTGACTCCATCCTCCAGTATAATGGTCCAACTCCCTGGGAGTCAAGGAGAGAAACACTGGGGGATTTATATCCTGACCAGCAGGTATCTACTAGTGCCCATATGTCTTTGGCAGCTCCAAATAGCACTAAACATATATTTGGTGAATGTTGTATTGTCATTTCAAAAATTGAATATAAAATATAAGAAATTTTTCATGCCAATAGTCCCTTATGCAAAGATTGGAACCGAATGCAACATTTCAATTCTTCTTCAGGACAAAGCTTGTAGGTATGTAGAAAGGATTTTGCTGAATTATTTTCATTCTCTTTCTTTTTTTTATTCTTTCTTATAAAGATGTTCCCTGGATAGGGGAGGAAGGAGGATCATATTTGGAAAGTATGTAAAACAAAATATGGTAATAAGTTTTAGCTATAAAAATACTGTTACCATCTTTCAATTATAGTTTCCAGCCTAGTAAAAGATAGAAAGACATTAATTTGGAGATTACTCTTTTTAGAACAAAAGTTCTTAATTGATTTCTTTATTCTTACAGGATGGATACTTGATGCAAATCAAATTTAGGGAGGGATAAAGGGTAGCTCATTCTTGCATCAATATGGGAGGTAAAGCTATATATATTTTCAACATATAGTGGGCAACCAAGGGAAGTTGAGCAAAAGAGTTGAGATAGGGAAGTTTGAGAGCTTTCTAGCCTTGCTGCCCCAAAATCTGATCCTCATAGTATGTCTGGTTTTGTTATTTTGTTTGAATTGTTTGATTATAGGACACATTTATGTTCAGGAATGATTACAAAAATATGATCAATAAGCAAGCATTTATTAAACTCCTAATATGTTCAGAAACAATATTAAGCACTTGAGAAACAAAGTTATTTTAAAAGCATCTGTTATTTGGAATAAACTGTGCCACTTTATCTTTATGTTATCATGGGTAATTGAGAGTTGTTAGTTTATGTTCTTTATAGTGGCTCACTGTGTGAGGAACCTATGTTCCTGGGCCTGGAGTCAGAAAGACTCATTTTCCTGAGTTCAAATCTGGCCTCAGACACTTCCTAGCTGTGTGACTCTGAGCAAGTCACTTAAACCTCTTTGCCTTAGTTTCCTCATCTGTAAAATGATCTGAAGAAAGAAATGGTAAACCACTGCAGTATCTTGGCCAAGAAACCAGCAAATGAGGTCAGGAAGAGTCAGACACGGCTGAAAAAACAACAAATGGTAGCTTGCACAGTTTAAGTGTTTGAATAAATTTTAATGAATAATGTATCAACAGGTAATCCAAACCTCTTTGGACATTCATTTTAACTAGTAGTTTAAAGCAGGTGAACATATGAGAAAGACTTGGAAATGGTACAAAAACTTTTCCACTAAAGGGAAAAAAATCACCAATTCATTCCTGCAAAGCACCATTATCTTCTTCCTTCCTACCCAAGGGAGTTCCAGAGGAAGAGGAAAAAACAAATGTTTGAAGGAAAAGTCAAAAAGGTAGAAAGAGTACATTAACAGAGACTGAGTGATAGAAAGATATGTAATAAACTCCATGCTTGCATTCTTCCATAAGAAACACTGCTTATTTCTGTCTCCTCCAAGAATTGTTGAAACTAAACTAAACTAAACTAAAACACTCCAAGTCTGTCCCAAGCCAACTTTTTCCACCTTGAGGTCTTCTCAGGAACGAATAATAAAGGTGTTGGCAGGATGAACCCAGATCTATAAATAGTCACTTTTGCTACAGAAAATATTTAATGGGGGCAGCTAGGTGGCACAATGGATAAGGCACTGGCCCTGGATTCAGGAGGACCTGGGTTCAAATCCAACCTCAGAAACTTGACACTTACTAGCTATGTGACCCTGGGCAAGTCACTTAACCTTCATTGCCCCCCCCAAAAAAAAACAAAAAAAGAGAAAATATTTAATGGAGACTAGCAAGTTCAAATATTCTTCAAGGAATTTCTAACTCAGTATAAACATAAATCCATCAAAATGACTTTATAAGTTGTGGATATAATTTCTAACAGTAACTAGAAGGTTATAGATTTAGTGCTAGAAAAGATCTTAAAGGCCACTGAGTCTAAACCCCACATTTTATAGAGGAGGAAACTGAGGTACGGAGAGGTTAAGTTACTTGCCTAGAGTTTTGTGCCCAGTAAATATTAGTTGGGATCTCAACCTAGGTCTTCCTGACTCTGTCTAACACTGTAGCTACTACAAGAAACTACCTCTCTAAATCCAAGGTATGCAAATATTTCTGAAAGGAGGATTGCAATGAACTGCCTACCTTTCCCAATACAATAGGGCAAGCTTTGAGATCAGGCTGTGTGGATGGTACTTTTAACAGAAAGAAAGAGAAAATTCTCTACCTGCTAGTTAGGGAAAGCAGATATGGTGAAGAAATACAATGCTTTCTACTCATTCATCTTTTAGGTGAACTAAAGAGATAATAAGTCTCCAAAGCAGAGTTCCCAGACAACTATCCTTAAACTCTATTTACTAGTTCCTTCCTTCTAGTGAAGTCACATGCTAGAGTTCCAGAACTGTTTTAACATCTTCCCCTGAGGGTTGGGAAGACAAACAGGTAACTCAGTAGATAGAACATTGGGCCTAGAGTCAGGAAGACCTGAGTTCAAATCTGACCTCAGATACTAACTATATGACCCTGGATAAGTCACTTAACCTCTATTTGCTTTAATCCACTGGAGAATGAAATGGCAAACCAATTCAGTATCTTTACCAAGAAAACTCCATGGACAGTATGGTCCACAGGATCATGAAGAATCAGAAATGGCTGAACAACAACTGAGGGTTGGAGGCAACAAAATTGTACTCTCTGCATTCCAAGCTCTAGGTCAGATCTGAGGGTCATTTTCATGTCACATTCTCATTTCCAAGGGATGAATTAGTTTTGAATCAGAGATGTCCCACTCCATTAACAAGACAAAGCTGTCTCCTCAGTCCAAGTATAACACCTCTGCCTAGGTGAGCCAAAGGAGAACTGTATGATCCACTGTGCTGCTTGTGTTTAAGGGGACATGACTATGGACTGACTGAAAAATTGTTGGGAGTACTTTCAAAGAGGCTGAGGAAAGTAAGGTATGAACTTTTGAAAAGCTATTGGGAATCCTCAGAACTACAGAAATTACCTTCAGGACTTGTGACCTTAGAAACTTCAGTAACAGGGCTTTCCTTCAGAGCACTGCCCACTGAGTAAGCAGAAGTGTATGTCTTATTGAGGCCCACTCATTCCAGCAGGAGTAGTCAGCTTAGATATTTTTTAAGGGACACTTTTGAATTAAGGAAGTCCAATTCTGTTAGTAATGGAATGTTGCCTCTTTAATCTTAGCCACATGATTGTTGGAGTCCAGTTTCCTGACAGTATTGTTCTGACTCTAGCTGAGTGGCAAAATGGTGAATTATTATTTTCTCCCATTCTAAAGAGCTAGAAAGCAACTTGATATCAGTTATATGATGTTGTCAAGGATGGATAAGCAGGCAGGCATAAATTCTACCATACTGTGAGATTTAAAATTGCATACTAGAGCATTAACCTCCCCTTTTAACTGTTTCCCTTATTTATCTCCCAGACTAGTAAATGGAAGAAGCCTCTGGTCTCTAGTTAGAGCTTTTATTGTTTGGAAATTACAAGGTGATGTTGATTAGAGGGATAGGAAAGTAGAAATACAAAACAAATAGTCTTAAGTCTAAGTTTAGTCTATATTCCGTATAAAACTCACCAAAAGCCCAAGGCCACCTTTGGGGGGGAGAGCTGAGTCAAGCACATGCTGTAATGGCGAGCCGGGCCGAGTCCAACTGCCATCAGCGTCTGTCTGTGTCGCGCAGCCAGTGAACAAGGAGAGCCGAAAAGAGATTTCACTTCCGTTCTCTCCTTGCCTTTTAAGCTCACAGCCCAGAAGTGGAGTGCTTAGCAGCCGGACTGGCATGCGTAGCCCGTGCATGGCCGTCGATCTCCTCCCTGAAAGGGTGGTCCTTTAAAAACTGGCGTCTTTCCATATTCACTAACCGACTATTAAAAACTTTTTACCACAATACGTATACACTATAAAAACACTTCCAAATGAGAAACACTCATTATCAGGTTCAACCCAAATATACCACACTAAGGAACATCATTTTCAGAATACAAAGTGTTATAATGACAAATTTTGGGGCCCCAATCAAAAACGTGAGAAAGCAGCTTCTTACCTCATGGTAATTACAAATAAACAAATCTGTAGCCCCTGAAGAAAGCAGGAGCTACTTGGGAAGTATTTCCATCTAAAGAGAGAGAGAAGGATCTGAACCACATGTAGAATTGATTCTCTTCAAACTAAATAACTGACCTGAAACATGTTCTTACAAGATTTAGTTGCAGCAGACATTGTATGTGAGTGCAATCAATACTTTAAGAAGATTTAGAGGTCTCTGATAACACTCTGGAAATATCACATATTAAATTCATCTACTATTTGGTCATTTTAAACTACCAACCTATTTGCCTAACATCTGATCTCTTTAAAAACTTGATGAGAATAGTCCATATACTTAGGATAGTTCTGATGAAAATATAAAAAGGGAAGCTGCATGCTTTCATACACAATTTTCTGTTGCAGACTATTTTTACAATAGTAAAATTAACTAAAAGGCACAATGTTGCCAGTCCCTGCTCACTGCTAGTGCTCATTAAGGTAGGCTGGAACAATCTATCTCCTGTCTTCTTTATAAGACTCTAGACCAGGATAAACTATCTCCCACTATGATGTCATGTCATAAACAATTTAGAGGAAGAAGGAAGGAAATAGCTATTGCAAGTATCTAAAGGGGAAGAGTTTGTGACCAAAGGATAGAGAAGTTCACAGAAAAATAAAATGTATAATATTCATTACATAAAATTGAAAAGTTTTTTCACAAACAAAATCAATGAAGTTAAGATTAGAAGGGAAATACTTATCTGTGGAAAAAACTTTGTAAACAAGATTCTCTAGCAGAGGTCTAATATCCTGGATATATAAAAAATTAATTCAAATATATAAGAACAAAGTGCTGTTCTTTAGCAGATGAATGGTAAAAAAGATCTAAATAAGCAGTTATCAAAGGAAGAAATTGAAACCATCAATAATTATATGAGAAAATTTCCAAATGACTAATATTAAGGCAAATACAAATTAAACCAACTCTGAGATTCTACCTCCCACCACATTGGCAAGAATTATAATTGTTGGAACAGTTACAGGAAAATAGGAGCATTGATATACCATTGATGGAGGTATGAATTGGTCCAACCATTCTGGAAAATAATTTGGAGCGATACCCCAAAAGTCACTAAACTGTATGTAAAGTTCGGTGGACTGGCCAATAGGGCCTCAGTTCTTCAAGCATGTACAATCTGCTAACAGCCTTTAAGTAAGGCAGAACAATTTGGCCAAACAAGTAGCTTTCACTATTAAAAGGAAAATATAAGAACACTTTATTTGTTATTATTCTTCCAGTTGTGATCTTTATCCAGAACATATGCCAACAAGTCTTTTAGCCTCCAAATTCGATGTCAAGTATTTATTAAACACCTACTCTCAGAAAGGCCCTGTGCTAAATGCTGGGGATACAAAGCAAGGCAACAAAACAAAAACACAGTCCTGCCAAGGACTTCACAGTCTAATGAGGGAGACAACATGCAAAAACTTTGCACAAATAAGATATATACGGGGATAAATTGGAGATAATTTCAGAGGGAAGGCACTAAGATTAAGGAGGACTAAGAAAGCTTCCTTGGATAAAGTGGGACTTTGACTGAGATTTGAAGACAGCCTGGGAAGCCAAGAAGTGAAGATAAGGAGGGAAAAGTTCCTGGATATAATTTCTTAAGAAATGATCTCTTTCCATATTTCAGTGTCCTGGTAACATATACATTATTGCTTTCATAGTTTGGACAGCTGCTGATAATGGGTGATGATGGAGAAGAAATGTCTTTATTAGTCAGGATTAATCAGCAGAACATAGAAAAGTTGGACAGCCTTTACATTTAGATGTACCTTTTGATTTTAGGTCATTTGATATGTATATAAAGGCAGTTTTCATATTTAAACATGGATTTCATTGGTTTTGATGCTCTTAACAATATCTAAGTAAAATTATGTCCTCACCAGCAGCTGGGAGATAAAGGGTTAAAACCATCTTGCAGGAAATTGTCATTTGATGTAGTTGTGTGTCCTATTACAGAGATTGCCAGCAAGCTCAGCCAGTGAAGGCGGATGGCTGTAACTCAGCTGGCATGGATCAATGCTTCAGGAGGGCACAGAAGGGAGCTCTGAAGTATCTTTGGCTTTTGGTGCTAGATTGCCCCAAAGTGAATCAGGTGAAGAGTCCACCCACCTTTGAAAAGAAGAGATTGTCTAACAAGCATCTTTCTTTGTCTTCTGACCAAACATCGACTAGAAGTATTGCTAAATCCAGTGAAATTGTTTCAGGTCTCATCCTCCTTGATCTTTATAACACCTTCTACTTCTTCCTGGATACATTCTTTTCCATGGGTCTCAGTGACGGCGTTCTCTCCAGTTTGTCCTCCTTTCTATCTAATTATTCCTTCTTAGCCTCCTTTGCTGATCTTTGTACATACCTCTACACATTGGTGGGTCCCTGGACTCTGTTTTGGGCTCACTTCTTTTCTCTATATATACTTAACCTGGGGTTCATTGACAGATTTCAAGGAGTTAGTGAACAGGAAAAGGGAAAAAAATTAGATCTTTATTTTCACTAACCTCTAAATTAAAATTTAATTTGCCTTTAATTATTTAAAAACATTATTCTGAGAAGAATTCTGTCATTGTTCATGAAACACAAAAAGGTTAAGAACCCCTAGTCTATATTCTCTTGATGATCTCATCAGCTGTCATGATTTCAGTTATGATCTTTGTGCATTCGACTCCCCAAACCATATATCTTCTTCTTCTTGTTGTTGCTGTTGTTGTTGTTCAGTCATATCCAATTCTTCCTGACCCTATGGACCATATTATTTTCTTGGCAAGGATACTTGAGTGGTTTGCCATTTCCTTCTCTAGTGGATTAAGGCAAACAGGTTAGGTGACTTGCCCCAAGGTCACAAAGCTAGAAGATAGTAAAGGTCTGAGACCAGATTTGAACTCAGATCTTCCTGACTTCAGGGCCAGCACTCTATCCACTGAGCCACTCACTTGCCTCCTGAGTTCCAATTCCACATTGCCAACTGCCTACTGGCAGTCTAAAAAAAAACTCATTCTCTATGCTTCTAAACATACAAATAGGATGATTCCAGGAGCTCAAAGAATGGTCCCATGCCCTTTAGATTCCAAAGTTTGAAATTCCAGTCCTTTAAAGTTGTAGCTATTTTTCTTCTTTCTATTACTAAGACCACTTTCTAAAACATAAGTAACTGGTGCCAGGTGTGGCATCTGAGGCCTTATCCCAGGATCCTGCTAGGCCTTTGCCTGATTTCTCAAGCTTTCCATTTCCATTATATATTGGGGTAGTACCTGGCACCATTCTGTACAACAATTTATGTGTTCAAAAAAACACCTATTAATAGATCTTCTACAGCAAGTGGGGAAAGTGGACTGTGTTTTAGACAGTTTCTTTTCAATCCTGTACAAATCTACATGACAGGCCAGTGGCACTAAATTAAGAGTTGAAAAGGCTTATCCACTCACTTAAGCTAAAAATAATAATAATAATAATAATGCTTGTAGGTCCTTTGAATAAAGTTCCCAATTTGAAATTGTGGAATTATGAAAGGAACTCTACAGATTTACCAAAATGGAATCACCTTTTTTTGAACAGAAGCTTTCTTTTCCACCTCTGATCCTCAAACAATTCCCTTCAGCCAGTAGCAATCAGTCAATAATCTCAAAAATTTACAGCAAGAAAGCAGCAGAAAGGAAAAGGAGTCTATGTTTGGTGTGTTTGGTAACTGAAGGTCTGAAGTTCTTTGGTTGTATGTTAATTTGTATTAATGCCCTAAAGCATTATTTCCCAACCTCTTGTCTGCTGACCTGCACTGGTCTAGTTCAAAAATCTTTTCCTACCAAAGGTTAAATGATCATAGAGTTAAAGTTGGAAAATACCCTATAGATCATCTAACCATAGTACACAAATTGAGATGACCAAATGTGAGAAAATGGTTAGTTATCTCCTCTCAATGTGGATATAACAGTCAGTCATACTCCTGACCTGTTTTTAGGACAAAGGTCTCAGATCCCCTCCTCCCCCTCAGCTTAGCAGGGTCACATGGTTCTAGGAGCCCTGGTCTCAATAAGGTCTGCGTCAGAGTTGTGTCCATATAAGGAAGTATAAGGTCCACTCCTGAGTTTTGCCCATACAAGAAAGAGGGGTGGGAATCCTGCATTCCAATTAGCTAGTTTTTGTGCATAGATTGTAACCCTTGAGTAATCAGACCAGTGATGCAAAAGGGGAGGGTCCATTCAAGTTAGGGACTAGGGTATAAAACAGGGCCTGTAAGCCCCCTTTCTTTGCACCCACTAGCTGCACACTAGGGTGCCTCCTTCTCATGAGAAGGAAATAAAGAGCCTTTGTCACATCCCTGTTGAGTTTCTGAGAATTATTGAGAAGAGAATGTTTTTTTCCCTCACACCAACCTCACAACAACAACAATTTATAGATGATGAAACAGACTCAAAGCAATTAAGTGACTTGGCTAGTGTCATCCAGGAAGTAAAGAAGAAAAGCAGCATTTGAACCTGAGTTTTCTGACTCCATATCTAGCACTCTTTCCACTATACTTCCCAGCTCAACTCCTTCATTTTACATATGAGTAAACTGAAGCCAAGAGTTATCAATCAATCAATGGGTATTTATTAAATAAGCTGAGTACTATATACCAAGCCCTAGAGGTACAAAGAAAAAAGGGTCAAAGGTGAGATTTGAACCAATATTCCTCCTGACTCTAAACCCAACATTATTCCAAATGTACCACATTATAATTTCAGTTGGGAAATATGGTCAAAAAGTTTATAATAAAGTACTTTGTTTCACATTTGAAGATTATTATTATTTTTTGAGAGGCAGTGGGGGTTAAGTGACTTGCAGCAAGGTGTCGCAGTGGATAAAGCACCAGCCCTGGACTCAGGAGGACCTGAGTTCAAAGCTGGCCTCAGACACTTAACACTTACTAGCTGTGTGACCCTGGGCAAGTCACTTAACCCTCATTATTCAACCAAAAAAAAAAAGAATAATTAAAGTTTGTTACATACAGAAAGCTCTGAATTTAGAGACAGAAGAATGGGGTTTGACTTTGAGCTCTGCCAGTTAATAGTTGGGTTGAGTGATTTGATTGCCAAATCTAACAGCCTTTTCTTAGTTCTCATCTTTCTTGACCTCTCTGCAACATCTGATACTTGACAAGTCTCTCTGAGATGCTCTCTCCTCTCTGGATTTGTGACACTGCTCTGTCCTTGTCTGACCTCTCCTCTTCTGTTTTTTTTTTTTTGTTTTTTTTTTTGCTGTATCACCATCCATATCACTACTACTATCTGTCCTTTGTCCTCTTTCCTTCTTTCTCTACACCCTCTGTCAATTGGTGGCTTCATCAGCTACCAAGGGTTCAATTACCATCTTTACACAGATGATTCTGGTCTATATATCCAACCCTAGTCACTCATCTAAGCTTATATTCCCAACTTCACATGAGATATTTCAAACTGGATATCCTTCAGATATCTCAAACTCATCATGTCCCTAACAGAACTCACCTTCCCTTTGAAAACCTATTCTTGTGAACTTCCTGTTTCTGTTGAGGATAACACTGTCCATCTAAGCCACCCAGGTTCCCAAACTTGGTGTCATTCTCCACTTCTTGCTTTTCCTTGCCCCCAAATATCCAAACAGATGACAAATATTGTCATTTTTGCCTCCACAATATCTTTTGATTTGCTCATCTGAACTTACACAGCCATCATCCTAGTTCAGACTCTCATGATTTCTTGCCTGGTCTATTACAATAGCATCCAAATTGTTCTCTTTGCCAAATCTCTCCCCCCCCCCCCACAAGGCATCTTACTAGATATACTAAACACGGTCAAATTTTCTGAAGTGAAGAACTGATCATGATACTCCCATATTCAACAAAGACTATAGAATAAAATAAAACCTCTGCTATTTGGCATTGAAAGCCATCACAACCTGGCCTCCAGCTATCCATTCTAATCACACAACGCTCCCTCCCCTTCATATTCTACAGTATGGTCAAATCGACCTTCTTGGCATTCCTCCTCCAGGACATTCCATCTTATATCTGCATGCCTTGGCACTGGTTGTTTCCCATCCTGAATGCACACCACCTCTTCTTTGCTTCCCAGAATCCCTAGTTTCCTTCAAGACTTAGCTCCAGTACCACTTTCTACATGAAGGCCACCTAGCTGCTAGTGCCTTTCCTATGAAATCACGACATGCTCTTTAGTGTCTTCCAATATATGTAAATATTATCTCCCCTGATAGAACTTAAACTCCTTGAGGATGGAGTCTGTTAACCTTTATCTTTGTGTCCCCTGGCCTAGCATGATGCCTGGCATCTACCAGGCACTTAATATATGCTTATTGATTAATTGATTGTGTAATAAGGGACTGACCAATGAGAACCCAGCCTTTCTGAGCACATACAGCATGCTTGGGCTGTTGCAATACCTCATGTGGAAATTGGATCAGGCACAAGTGTTCTGTGACAGTTCCAGTTTTACTATGCACCTCTTTGATTGGCTGCTGAGGTAGAATTGTGCGGAAGTCAAAAGATTGCCAGGAGGCTACTCGGGCTCTTTCCTGTCTGGCCTCATTGAGTGAGGAGTCAATAACTGATGTAAGCCTCAGGGTGAGGAGAGCACCAGCAGCCTACTCTCCTCACTCATACGACTCCTCTGCTGTCACTTCTATCTTTCTTCTGACTTTTCATTCCTGTCTTCAATTAAGGTTCACTGGAGATGGAACAGGTCAGGCTCACCTTGTGAGCTTCAAAAAGTCAGAAGAACAGAATGGGTTCAAGAACTGAAGTCCATACCAGATTCCTCAAGGAGCTAAGCCCAGAAGAGAATGAAGCTTGACCCAGTGCAATTGTGGATCCATGCCAACTAAGTGGTTTCTTCAAGCAAGGGAGGAATTTAGTCCTTTGGCTATGCTGCATTCAGAATTGAATCTGATGGGGAGAATTCTTTGTAGTAGCCACTTAAGGATTGTGCTTCTATTCCACAGGGACCAAGGTGGTATAGGGGAGAGTGTGATGTCACTTTAGGCCAGATGTATATTGTACTTCTGTTCTTGTATCTCTTCTCAGTAAATATGTCTTTTCTAAAAAGCTAATTGATATTAATTGGTTAAATGATACAATGGTGCTAATCAATGTTATCAGTGATAATGAGGAGATAGTAACTACTGATTACATGATACTGAAAAGATAACTGGTGAATTATTTTGGAAGGAACATACCTGAAGGGGGGCACAAGATGATAGCATTAGAAAGATACCCCCAACCAGGGGCAGCTAGGTGGCACAGTGGATAAAGCACAAGCTCTGGATTCAGGAGGACCCGAGTTTAAATCCAGCCTCAGACACTTGGCACTGACTAGCCATGTGACCCTAGGCAAGTCACTTAACCTTCATTGCCCTGCCCCCCCCCCAAAAGATACCCCCAACCCTCCAAACTTTATACAAAGACAACAACTGACAAAGTAACCTAGGTACCACATATCAAATATGGGATTATTTGTTGCTTCCCTGATTTGGTTGCAGACTTTTTGAAGATTGGTACCCATGTTATATTTTCATTGTATCCCCAGGATCTAGCACAGTCTTTTTAAAGTAGTGGGCATTTCATATATGTTTGTCATGTAATGGAGGTCTGGCACAAATATAGACTGCATCAGTGTGCTAAAACGGCATTATTCACATAGAATACACTGGGGAACTGTTTCTGGGAGAATCATGATGACTGGCTCATGCTTAGACATTCCATGTTGACCCACCTCAAACTGTATAGACTGAATTATTGGTGTCTCAGATCAGTCTCAGTAAGCACCAGCTCTGACTTTTGTTGCATTTCAGTTTGAGGAAAGCGGTGATGTCTTTACCAGCAGTTTTCTCTGAGAGTATTATGTTGGTGATGATTTATGTGGGTTTATTTTATATCCTCCAACTTTGCTAAAGTTGTTAATTGTTTCAAGCAGTTTTTTAGTTAATTCTTTAGGATTCTCCAAGTATACCATCATATCATCTGCAAAGAGTGAAAGTTTTGTTTCCTCCTTGCCTATTCTAATTCCTTTAATTCCTTTTTCTTCTCTTATTGCTATAGCTAACATTTCTATATTTCTAGTATGATATTAAACAAAAGAGGTGATAATGGACATTCCTGTTTCACCCCTGATCTTTTTTTTTTGCATTTTCTCATATAATATTTTATTATTTACCAGTTACATTTAGAGATAGTTTTCAACATTTGTTTTTATAAGATTTCTAGTTTCAAATTTTTCTCCCTCCCCCCTCCCTAAAACAGCAAGTAATCTAATATGGGATATATATGTACAATCACATTAAACATATTTCTGCATTAGTCATGTTATGAGAGAAGAATCAGAGCAAAAAAGGAAAAACCTCAAAAAAAGAAAACCAATGACAAAAACCAATAGAAATAATATGGTTCACTCTGCATCTAGATGCCACAGTTCTTTTTTTCTGGATTTGGAGAGCATTTTCCATCACGAGTCCTTTGGAACTATCTTGGACCATATTGCTGAGAAGAATCAAGTCTATCACAGCTGATCAACACACAATGTTGTTGATACTGTGTACAATGTTCTCCTGGTTCTGCTCATCTCACTCATCATCAATTCATGCAAGTCCTTCCAGGTTTCTCTGAAATCTGCCTGCTCATCATTTCTTAGAGCACAATAGTATTCCATTACATTCATATACCACAACTTTTTTTTTTTTTGGTGAGGCAATTGGGGTTAAGTGACTTGCCTAGGGTCACACAGCTAGTAAGTGTTAAGTGTCTGAGGCCGGATTTGAACTCAGGTTCTCTGGACTTCAG
Source organism: Dromiciops gliroides (assembly GCF_019393635.1). NCBI lineage: Eukaryota > Metazoa > Chordata > Mammalia > Microbiotheria > Microbiotheriidae > Dromiciops > Dromiciops gliroides. Next base: position 91,123,140 of record NC_057865.1, read on the forward strand.
GGCTGGTGCTCTTTCCACTGCGCCACCTAGCTGCCCCGTGCATATACCACAACTTTTTCAGCCATTCTCCAATAGATGGGCAACCCCTCAATTTCCAATTCCTTGCCACCACAAAAAGAACAGCTATAAATCTTTTTGTACATATGGGTCCTTTTCCCTTTTTTATGATCTCTTTGGGAAAAAGATCTAATAGTGGTATTGCTGGGTCAAAGGGTATGCACAGCTTTATAGCTCTTTGGGCATAGTTCCAAGCTGCTCTCCAGAATGGTTGGATCAGTTCACAGCTCCACCAACAATGCATTAGTGTTCTAATTTTTCCACAACTTCTCCAACATTTATTATTTTCCTTTTTTGTCATATTAACCAATCTGATAGGTGTCAGGTGGTACCTCAGAGTTGTTTTAATTAGCATTTCTCTAATCAATAGTGATTTAGAGCATTTTTTCATATTGCAATAGATAGCTTTGATTTCTTCACCAAAAAACTGCCTGTTCATATCCTTTGACCATTTCTCAATTGGGGAATGACTTGCTTTCTTATATGTTTGACTTAGTTCCAGATATATTTTAGAAATGAGGCCTTTATCAGAAATACTGGCTATAAAAATTGTTTTCCAACTTTCTGTCTCCCTTCTAATTTTGGATGCATTGCTTCTGTTTGTACAAAAAAATTTAATTTAATGTAATCAAAATCATCCTTTTTGTATTTCATAATATTCTCTATCTCTTTTCACCCCTGATCTTATTGGGACTGCCTCTAACTTATCCCCATTATACACAATGTTTGCTGATGGTTTTAGGTAGATACTGCTTATTATTTTAAGGAAAGCTCCACCTATTCCTATTCTCTCTAGTCTTTTTTTTTCCTTTTTTTTTCTTCAACAAATATTTATTTTATTTTCCATTTACATGTAAGGGTAGTTTTCAACATTCATTTTCTTTCTTTCTTTCTTTTTGTTTGTTTTTGTTTTTAAATTAGTGAGGCAATTAGGGTTAAGTGGCTTGCCCAGGGTCACACAGCCAGCAAGTGTCAAGTGTCTGAGGCCAGATTTGAACTCAGGTACTTCTGACTCCAGGGCCGGTGCTCCATCCACTGCGCCACCTAGCTGCCCCAAATTTTATTTATTTTTCAGTTGTTTTCTAATTTTAATTTGTGTGTGCGTGTGTGTGTGTGTGTGTGTGTGTGTGTGTGTGTGTGTGTGTGTGGCAAGGGGGGGTTAAGTGACTTGCCCAGAGTCACACAGCTAGTAAGTGTTAAGTGTCTGAAGTTAGATTTGAACTTATGTCCTCCTGAATCCAGGGCCAATACTTTACCCACTACACCACCTAGCTGCCCTTCAACATTCATTTTCATAAGATTTAGAGTTCCAAATTTTTCTCCCTCCCTCCCTTTCCTCCCCACTCCACAAGATCACAATTAGGTTATATATGTACAATCCACAAGTGTTCTTTTTATCAGTTCTTTCTATAGCAGTGCATAGTATGCTTCCTCATTCGTTCCTTGGGATTGTCCTGGATCATTGTACTGCTGAGAGTAGCTAAGTCATTCACAATTACTCATTGAACAATACTGCTGTCACTACATACATTCTCTCAGCTCTGCTCACTTCACCATACATTGATGTTCATTAGTCTTTCAAGGTTTTTCAGGGATCATCCTGTTTGTCATTTCCTGTAGCACAAGTCCATTCCACTACAATCATATAACACAGCTTTTCCCATCATTTCTCAATTGATGGACATTCCCTTGATTTTCAATTCTTAGCTTCTACCAAGAGTTGCTATAAATATTTTTTGTACAATTTTTCCCCCTTTTCTCTTTTTCATGATTACTATTGTTAACTGTTTCCCTTCCATCCTATTCCCTTCCCCATGATATTTATTCTATTATCCATCTTCTTTCATCCTATCACTCTTCAAAAGGGATTTGCTTCTGTCTGTCCCCTCCCCCACTCTGCCCTTCCTTCTTTTGCCCCTCTATCTTTATCCCCTTCCCCTCCTATTTTCCTGCAGGGTTATAGAAATTACTCCACCCAATTGAGTGTGTACATTAGTCCCTCCTTGAGCCAATTCTAATGAGATTGAGGTCTTTGAGCCAATTTTAAAGAGTGTTAGGCTCATTTACTGCCCAGATTAAATAGATTACTCCACCCAGTTGTTGTGTCTATTAGTCCCTCCTTGAGGCAGCTCTGATGAGTTTAAGATCTTTGAGCCTTTTCTGATGAGTGTAAAATTCATTTACTGCCCTGCTCCTCTTCCATCTCTTCCCCAACTCTATAAGCCTTTTCCTGTTACTTTCATGTAGGATTTCACTTCTGCCCTTCCCCCTCCCCCAATGAATTCCCTTCACTCCTCAATTTAACCCTAAAGATGTTATCATCTAGCTAAGCGACACAGTGGACAAATCATCACCCCTGGACCCAGGGGTATCCCAGCCAAAACCTGGCCTCAGACACAAGACAGTCGCCCACTGTACGACCCCAGGTATGTCCCTCAGCTCCAATTTTTAGGGTCTTGTATTTGAAAGTCAAATTTGCCATTCAGTTCTGGTCTTTTCATCACAAATATCTGAAAGTCTTCTTTTTCATTAAAGTCCCATTTTTTCCGCTGAAAGATAATGCTGAGTTTTGCTGGGTAGGTGATTCTTGGTTGTAATCCCATTTCCTTTGCCCTTTGGAATATCATATTCCATGCCCTCCACTCCTTTAATGTAGAAGCTGCTAGAGCTTGTGCTATCCTGACTGGGGCTCCACAGTACTTGAATTCTTTCTTTTGGGCAGCTTACAATATTTTCTCCTTGACCTGAGAGCTCTGGAATTTGGCTATGATATTCCTAGGAGTTTTCTTTTTGGGATCTCTTTCTGGAGGTGATCGGTGGATTCTTTCAATTTCTATTTTAGCTTCTTCTTCTAGAATTTCAGGGCAATTTTCCCTGAGAATATCTTGGAAGATGATGTTTAAGCTCTTTCCTTGATCATGGTTTTTAGGTAGACCAATAATTTTCAAATGATCTCTCCTGGACCTATTTTCCAGGTCAGCAGTTTTTCCCAGAAGATATTTCACATTGCCCTCTGTTTTTTTTATTCATTTGGATTTGCTTTATTGTGTCTTGGTTTCTCATGAAGTCACTGGCTTCCATTTGTTCAATCCTAATTCTTAGGCAATTATTTTCATCAGAGAGCTTTTGTACCTCCTTTTCCATTTGACTTTTCAAGCTGTTGACTTTTTTCTCATGTCTTTCCTGCATCACTCTCATTTCTCTTTCCATTTTTTCCTCTACCTCTCTAATTTTATCTTCAAAGTCCTTTTTGAGCACCTCTATGGCCTGAGACCAATTTTTATTTTTCTTGGAAGCTTTAGATATAGGGGCCCTGATGTTGACATCTTTCTCTGAGGGTGCCCCTTGGTCTTCCTTGTTACTGTTTCTATGGTCTTCACCTTTCTCTGTCTGATCATCTTGCCTTTCTTTTACTAGACTTTTAGCTCCTTAAAGTGGGGCACTGTTTCCAGGCTGCAGTATCCCAAGCTTAAAAAGTCCCAGGTGGTATGATTTAAGGAGAATCAGGTTCTTCCCTCACCTGGCCTGTTTCCTGGTCCTAGATGACCCCAGACCAACGTGCCAATCAACCTGCTTTGTGTGTTATGGTTGTTAGCTCTGATAAGCCTGTGCCCCTCCCCCACCTGGGCCACTGCTACTCGAGCCTACCTCCTGGTTCTCAGTAGGGGTGTAAAATCCAAGTTCTGCCTCAGCACCAGCATAGACCCCTGTAGTCTCTCTCCTGCCCAGGGCTCAGCCCGCTCACCAGACTGTGAGCTTAGTTCCAGACAACACTGGTGCTTCAGCTGATTCAGAGGCTCTGGGGGGTCTCCTTCTCTGGTGAGGCCTTCCTGAGACTGGATCTGTGTCAGGGTGACTGTGGGGTTGGGCCTGACTCCTGTATCAGCACAGCAGCTTCCTCCTTCTGACCTTCCAAGCTGTTCTTGGTTAGAAGAAGATCTCAGCACATTCTTCTGTGAGTTTTGCTGCTCTGGGCATTTTCCTATGACCTTATTTGGATGTTTTTTGGAGTGATCGTGTCATGAGTTCAGGAGCTCACTGCCTTTCCTCTGCCATCTTGGCTCCGCCCCGGAAGTCCTTCTCTAGTGTTTTTAATAGGAATGAGTGTTGTATTTTGTCAAAAGCTTTCTCTGCATCTATTGAGATAATCATATGATTTTGGTTAGTTTTCTTATTGATGTGGTTGATTATGTTGATAGTTTTTCTAATGTTGAACCAGCCTTGCATTCCTGGTATAAATCCCACCTGGTCACAGTGTATTTATTTATTTATTTTTTTATTTTTTTAGTGAGGCAATTGGGGTTAAGTGACTTGCCTGGGGTCACACAGCTAGTAAGTGTTAAGTGTCTGAGGCCGGATTTGAACTCAGGTACTCCTGACTCCAGGGCCAGTGCTCTATCCACTACGCCATCTAGCTGCCCCTCTGGTCACAGTGTATTATCCTGGCGATCACTTGCTGTAATCTCCTTGCTAATATTTTATTTAAGATTTGTGCACTGATATTCATTAGGGAAATTGTTCTGTAATTTTCTTTCTCTGTTTAGGCTCTGCCTGATTTAGGTATCGACACCATATTTGTTTCATAAAAGGAATTTGGTAGAACTCCTTTTTCACCTATTTTTCCAAATAGTTTATATACTGTTATAATTAATTGTTCTTTAAATGTTTGGTAGAATTCACTTGTAAACCCATCTGGCACTGGATATTTTTTCTTAGGGAGTTCATTAATGGCTTGTTCAATTTCTTTTTCTAAAATGTGCCTATTTAAGGATTTTATTTCCCCTTCAGTTAACCTAGGAGAGCATATTATGTTGGAAGGGTGTGAGGAAAATGACTCCTGCTCAATAATTCTCTGGTATTCAGTAGCAGTGATGTGTCAAAGGCTCATTTATTGTCATTGTCCTGAGAAAGGGCAACCCAACATGCAGCTAGCTGATGGGTGCAAAGAATGGGGCCTTGTAGGTCCTGTTTTAAACCCTGGTCCCTAATGCGAATGGACCCTCCCCTTTTTCATCACTGGTCAAATTACTCAAGGGTTACAATCTATGAGCAAAAACTAGTTAACCAGAATGCAGTATTCCTAATCCTAATTTACATAATTATTCTTTGGGTTCTTAGCCAATGGGGGAGATGACACTGGGGCATTTCTTCAATCTTCCCTTAAATAGACACAGCCTAGGAGCAGACCTAATTGAGACCAGCTCAGGGCTCCTTGAACCATGTGATCTTGTTTGCTGGAGGGGAACTGAGGCCTTTTTCCTCAAACAGGTCTGGAGGAGTGTAATTTGAATGGTGACTATTCTAGTCTATTTTTTTTTTTTTTGCAGAGCAATGAGGGTTAAGTGACTTGCCCAGGGTCACACAGCTAGTTAGTGTCATGTGTCTGTATCCAGATTTGAACTCAGGTCCTCCTGAATCCAGAGCCCCTGCTTTATCCAGTGCTCCACCTAGCTGCCCCCTGATTATTATATTCTTATTGATGAGAGACCATTTCCCCATTTCCTCACAAAGGGCAATAGAGAAATGAATCTCTTTGGCATTTTCTTCATTCATTTCTGTTCTAAGTAGAGGACATGGAGCTTGAGATCTAGGCCAGGAGTATAAGACATGTGAATCCTAGAGCCCAGGAATACAGCTCTAAGTGTCTCAGACTCTAGTCAATTAGAAGGCTACTTCAAATATATATTAGCTTTGTGACCCTGGGCAAGTTTCTTAATTTCAGCCTCAGTTTCCTCATCTATAAAATGAGGATAATAACAGAATCAACCTTATAAAGAATGTCGTGCATTTCAGATACTAGCTATTATATAAGTGTTAGCTATTATTACATTTCAAATTCTAAACTCCCAGAATAGGGATTTCACTGTATTTATGAGTAAGTTCCAATACAGATTGGCTTTACTTTAAGTCTGATATGTGCATGTCCAGGATTATGTAAAAGAAAAGTTAAAGGAAAATTATTGGTTTATAGCAATCCTGGTTTAGGAGTAGACTTAGTAGGACCAATGCTACGTAAGAACTGAACTAAATTGTGAACCCAAGCTCCATCCTACCCCTCAACCTTAGAGACCAAATTGATATGGGATCAGTGGGGAAAGATTCATGCTCCCAAGTTGGTAAGGGAAATATTTGTATGTTTTGTATGTAATAATTACACCTACTTCCCAAAGTTGTTATGAGGATAAAATGAAAAAACATCTATATAGCATTTTGTAAACCTTAAAGAGCTATATAAATGCTAGCTATCATTGTGATGATGTTTCTTCTTGCTGTTATCTGTGAAATAGTTATTCCTTTGTAAAAGATCTGAGGTTAAAGGGTTAAATGGAACTGGTATACTAATCACTGGGCTTCTAAAAAGGAAAGGGATCTCAACCAATGGGGGTTAAAAATGTTGATAGTAAAAAGAGAAATTCTGTCCCCTTTGGAATACCTGAGGACTCTGAGGAGGGAAATGTAACAGATCTGGCCCAGAGAAAGTGGGGCCCAAGTCAACCATGTTACAATGGAATTTGAATTTCGACAGAATGAATGCAAATCCATTTTTAAAATGCATCCATTACTGTTTTATTTTCCTTCTTGTTTGAGGTTTTTCCTTTGTGCTCTGATTCTTCTTTCACAAGATGACTAATGTTATGTTTAATATGTTTAATGTGATTGTACATATACAACCTATATCAGACTGCTTTCCGTCTTAGGGAGGAGGGAGGGAAGGGAGGGGGGGAGAAAAAAATTTTGGAACTAAAAATCCAGTGAAAACAAATGTTGGAAATTATCCTTATATGTAATATGTAACTGGAAAAATAATAAAATAAATCAATAAATAAAATGCATCCACTTTTTTTTTTTTGGTGAGGCACTTGCCCAGGGTCACACAGCTAGTAAGTGTTAAGTGTCTATGGCCAGATTTGAACTCAGGTCCTCCTGACTCCAGGACCAGTGCTCTATCCACTGTGACACCTAGCTGCCCCCACTTATTTTAAATGTTTCAGAGAAACTTTCTAGGTTAAATAACCCCAATGCAAGTTCCTTAGAGAAATCAACAATTCTCCTTTAACTTTTCTTTTATATAAATCTGGACATTCACATGTTCAGATTTACTTAAAGCAAGGCCTATCTGTATTGCAATTCACTTACAAATATAGTGAAAATCCCTATTTATTATGTGTTCTGAATTTGACATGTAATAATAGCTAACACTTATATGATAGCCCCGACTGTAAGTCCAATTCTCTATTCCTTATGCCACTAAGCTGCCAAAAAGAAAAAACAAATGCTTTATCCAAATCTACACTACAATAAGTAATATTATAAATGGGTTGTACTGTACTTAATTTGTCACTGTTATCTCTCATTATATAATAATTCTACTTATACAATTTTGTTCTAACATTTTATAAGTTGGCAGACTTTGCAATATATAATGTAAAATCATCTTAAATCCCTTAACACTCTTGTCCTGGTCTCTGAGCTAAGCCAAGAAACTTTTTCTAAGGTATTCTGCTTTTGAAAAGAGAAAGGACCAGAATGTGTACTTACATATTATAATAGATAATGCTATTTTATTCTTCTGGAACTCTTTTCACACTAACATTTGTTTCTCTATTTGACACATAAGAAAGGGTCAGGAAACATGCTTAATGTTTTTGTTTTTGGTTTTTGGTTGTTTTTTTTGCGGGGCAGTGGGGGTTAAGTGACTTGCCCAAGGTCACACAGCTAGTAAGTGTCAAGTGTCTGAGGCCGGATTTGAACTCAGGAACTCCCGAATCCAGGGCCAGTGCTTTATCCACTGTGCCACCTAGCCGCCCCCCATGCTTAATGTTTTAAAGCCTTGACACAGAGGATAGGAAAGGGAGAAGAAATGGGAAAGGTGAAATAAAACTTATCAACACTAAGTCTAGACAAAGGCTCCCTTGACTTTTCTTAACGTTGGTAACAAAAAGCATGATTCACATAAATAACATATACTAATCACACCCCTATGACATCTTTCTTGAGCTTTTGCTATATCTCTGTTTCTGAACCTTTTTAACTTGGTCCCCTCCGGTCTTATTACACCTTGCTTTTTCCTACCTACTATGATCCTACAAGGATCCTTGCCTCAAAAGACACTCTATCTCCAAATTCCAGGAGTTTGCACTGGCTTTTCTCAGTGCCTGGACTTTTCTCCCTCATCTCTATTTCCTGGTTTTCTTAACTTCTTTCAGCTAAAATCTCACTTTCTGCAGGAAGCCTTTCCTAATCTCCTTTAATCCTGGTGCCTTCTTTCTGATAATTATCTCTAGTTTATCCTATATATATCTTGTTTGTACATAGTTGTTTTCATGTTGTTGTTCAGTTGTGTCTGATTCTTTGTGACCCCATTTGGGAGTTTTCTTGGCATAGATACTGGAATACTCCAGCTCATTTTACAAATGAGAAAACCGAAGCACACAAGGTTAAGTGACTTGGCCAGAGTCACATAACTAGGAAGTGTCTGAAGCCAGTTTTGAACTCAGGAAGATGAGTCTTCCTGACTTCAGGCCCAGCACTCTATTCACTTCACCACCTAGTTGTCTGTTTTCATATAGTCTCCACACTGTGAGCTCCTTGACAGCAGGGCTATCTTTTGCCTTTATATTCTAAGCAGTTAGCACAATGCCTGGAATATAGTAGAAACTTAAATAAATGTTTCTTGATGGACTGACTGATGTCTTCCAATTTGCTAATTAAATTATGTGACTTGTTTTGAGTATTACTTTAATTCATTCAATAAGTAATTATTAAATGCTAGTACTATTCAAGATCTGTGGGGAGTACAGAGAAATATAATTTATAGCCCTTTCCCTCAAAGACTTTACAGCCTAGTTAGGGAAACAAGACATGAAGAGTTAAGTAATACAATAATTAAATAAAATGGAAGAAATGGAAGAGATGTCACAAGGCAGCATATGGTTTTGGCAGCACAATGAAGTAGAACTTCAAGTAGTAAAAATTTTAATTGAGAAAAGTTTCAGGCTTCTTTTATGCTGTGGTGGAATTTTTGTTGGTTGTTTGCATTCTTTTATTTGCCTAATTCTCTCCTTCATTTTGCTAGTGTAGAGGTGGGCAGCAATATGGCTTAGTGGAAGGAGCCATAAATTGGAAGTATAAGAACCTGAAATTGACTCTCCATTGTGCTGATTATGTTGTGACCTTTCTCAAGGTGTTTAATATCTCTGCATCTTGGTTTCATAATGTGTTAAATGACCTTTTTTTCTTTTGGTTTTATTTAAAATTTTTAAATTTTATTTTATGTGTCAAATGACAGTTGTTGAACTGGTTGATCTATATGGTTTCTCTCAGCTCTAAAGTCCAAGCTGCTATTTATCAGAGAATTCTAGTTTCAGTATTCTGCATTTAACCAGGTATGACTCTTAGGCTGAATTACTAGGATCATAGTTTGGAACTGGAAGGCAACTTAGTCCAGATGAAGAAACTGAGACCCAGAGAGGTTAAATAATTTTCCAAGATGATATAAGTAATAAGTCACAAACCCAAAATTTCAGCTCAATAATTTCAAATGGTTCTTACTATTTCCATTAATTTTTGTGTTGTTTGGGTTTGATCTGTAAACTATGCTGCTCCAGCTTGGGGCTACTTCCTTCCACAAAATTTCTCCTAAAGACAATTTGTTATATTTTTGTTGTTTGTTATTTGATAGTAATTAAAGCCTAACTAAGGTATAATGTTTGCTTCATTTATGGACCAACTGCAAAATCTGTATTTAATTGACTAGGGTTCAATTCAGAAAAGATTTATTAAGTACCTGCCACGTACAAAGGGTTTTGAGACAAAACCGCCAGCCCTCAAGGGTTTTATATTCTAATCAGATAATATGGTTTATACACATATTTAATATGAAAAAAAGTATAAGAAAATTGAAAGAGAGAGACATCACTTTGAGTTGAGGTAGAGCAGTGATGATTTAATGGAAAAGGGTAGCACATAAACTGAATTCTGAAGAAAGAAGATGTCGGTAGGTAAAGATGTAATAAATGAATATATACCAAGCCTGAGGGATATTCTATATGAATGTATGGAGAGAAGATAAGATTAGAGCATGGATAGTCCAGTTTAACTGCATGTGAAGTGCACGGGGGAAAGGGGAAGGGGATACTTTGACACTTTAATAGATTCATGGTCTCATTCTACCAGTATTAATCATAACCTGTCCATACCTTCTCACCCTGTATTGTTCTCCAAAAAGGAGTTGCCCAGTGTGCAGAAGGCCTTCTTCTAGATATGTTTTAATATTTCATGTGTACCAGTTGTAGCACTTGGACTATCCATTAGTTATCCCTCATTCAGCATGACCAGTTGACTTTCAATTATCCTTTGGAAAATTGGGATAATAATAGTACCTATCTGACAGGGTTGTTATGAGGATCGAATGAGATAATACATAAAGCATTTTGCAAAGCTTAAAGTGCTATAGAAATACTGGCTATTATTGTTAGCATTGTCATACATTTTACTCCTGTTCTTATGTGTTAAGTATCATTGAAAATATATTACAGTCTCCTTATGTCTAACAAGCAGGTCTTCATTGCCTTTTGGATCACTTACAACTTTGATTCTTTATAAATTATACTGTTCCATGATTCATATCCACATAGCACAATTGGGAACATACTAGCGTTTAAACATTATCAAATTCTTTGTTAAAGCAGGGAATAGGGGCAGCTAGGTGGCGCAGTGGATAGAGCACCGGCCCTGGAGTCAGGAGTTCAAATCCAGCCTCAGACACTTAACACTTACTGGCTGTGTAACCCTGGGCAAGTGACTTAACCCCAATTGCCTCACTTAAAAAAAAAAAAAGCAGGGAACAACTTGAGACAATTAAAAGCAATGCACACTGTCCTCAAATATAATCCAACCATTCTCTTTTTCCTCCTTATTCAATCCCTGAGCCTTCTAGCTCTTTGTCTTAGTCCCTGTACAAGATGCATGTACTAACTTGATGGACTGCTTATTCAAATACAGTATTCTGTACTGCTGTTGGACTGTACCCCAAAGGGATAAAAGGAAGTGGAAAAGGATCCATATGTACAAAAATATCTATAGCACCTTTTTGTGATAGCAAAGAATTGAAAACTGAAGGCATGCGTATTAGTTGGGGAATGGCTAAACAAATTGTGGTATATGAATATGATAGAATACTATTGTGCTATATGAAATGATGAAGAGGATAGTTTCAGAAAAACCTGGAAAGATTTATATGAACTCATGCAAAGTGAAGTGAACAGAATGAAGATAACAATGTATACATTAACAGCAATATTGTAAAGATATTCAACTTTGAAAAACTTAGTAACTCTGATTGACATAGTGACCCACCACAGTTCCAAAGTCTCATGATAAAACATGCTATCTACCTCCAGATAGAGAACTGATGGACTCAAAGAAAACATTAAAACATTTTTTTTCTTCCTTCTTTTTTTTCCTACCACTCCCTTTCTTTTTTGGACATGGCTAGCACAGAAATTTATTTTGTATGATTATACATATTTATAATTTGGAAAAACCCCAAATATATGTCATAATCTGGACAAAACACTTTCTTTATTCAATCGTTTGGGGTTTTTCCCTGTGTTGATTGTTAGGCACATCTCCTTTTGAGTTGATATGAGTCTCATTAAGAGAATGCTGTAGTATTCTAAGGGCTTGATCCAATAAGTACCATGTCATATAGTAGAAATGAAAGCTTTTAAAGGGCCTCAGAATCTATAGGAAACCCATCATCCACTTGGACTGTGCCAGACATCATCATTGGTAGTAGACAGTATCTTTAGTAAGAATACATTCCTTCTTTTATACCTTATGTGATATGGATTATCAGAGGATCTTTGAAAAAACAAAGTTATCTCTGTGGATATGTTTATTAAAGAACCTTATGTAATCTTAACAGTCATTGGTGGCAATGTAAGTGGAGAGGAGGTAGACACAAGAAATGCAGAGGTAGAATGTGATGGTATTTGACTACTTATTGGATTTATTGGGGAGAAGAGAGGACTTTGAAGCTTAAAACCTGGGTGATTGTACAAGAATTGAGCTGTTACCAGCAATAAGGAAGCTTGTCAGATCCTTTAGGGCAGGGACTGTCTTTTGCCTCTTTATGCCCCCAGTGCTTAGCAGAGTGCCTGGAACATAATAGGCACTTAATAAATTTTTATTCACTGATTTTAACAGGGATAGGTTTAAAGAAAGAAATGATATCCCATTTTATTTTATTTTATTTTATTTTTTGGTGAGGCAATTGGGGTTAAGTGACTTGCCCAGGGTCACACAGCTGGTAAGTGTCAAGTGTCTGAGGCTGGATTTGAACTAAGGTCCTCCTGAATCCAGGGCCGGTGTTCTATCCATTGCACCAACTAACTGCCCCTCGATATCCCATTTTAGACATGCTTATTTTGACATGGCAGCATTCAGGTGGAGATGTGAGACTAGAATTTGGGGATAAGATTAAGACTGGACAAATAGATCTGGGAGTCATCTGTGTCAACATGATAATTGTTTCTATGGGATCAGGATGAAATCTCCAAGGGAAAGAATATAAAAAGAGAAGATAGCCTATGACTGAGCCTTGAGGGATAGCCATGATTAAGAGACTTTGGATAGATGATGAACCAGTAAAGGAAACTGAGAAAGAGCAATCAGAAAGAAAGGAGGATACCCACCAGAGCAGGATGAGTGGTGTCATGGAAACCAAGAGACTAGAAAGCATCCTGGAGGAAGTGTTGATCAGTTGGTTGAGAAGCAGCAGAAAGGTCAAGTAGGATAAAGGTTAAGAAAAGACCAATGGATTTAGTAACTAAGAGATCTTTACCAATATTTGAGTTGATTCTTTAGGATTCTCTAAGTATATCATCATATCATCTGCAAAGAGTGAAAGTTTTGTTTTCTTCTTGCCTATTCTAATTCCTTTAATTCCTTTTTCTTCTTTTATTGCTATAGCTAACATTTCTAGTACAATATTAAATAATGGAGGTTATAATGGATATCCCTGTTTTACCCCTGATCTTATTGGGAATGCCTCTAACTTACCACCATTACATATAATGTTTGCTGATGGTTTTAGGTAGATACTGCTTATTATTTTAAGGAAAGCTCCACCTATTCCTATGCTCTCTAGTGTTTTTAATAGGAATAAGTGTTGTATTTTGTCAGAAGCTTTCTCTGCATCTATTGAGATAATCATATGATTTTGGTTAGTTTTGTTATTGATGTGGTTGATTATGTTGATAGTTTTTCTAATGTTGAACCAGCCTTACATTCCTGGTATAAATCCCACCTGGTCACAGTGTATTATCCTGGCAATCACTTGCTGTAATCTAATATTTTATTTAAGATTTGTGCACTGATATTCATTAGGGAAATTGTTCTGTAATTTTCTTTCTCTGTTTAGGCTCTGCCTGGTTTAGGTATCAACACCATATTTATTTCATAAAAGGAATTTGGTAGAATTCCTTTTTCACCTATTTTTTCCAAATAGTTTATGTAGTATTGTAATTAATTGTTCTTTAAATGTTTGGTAGAATTCACTTGTAAACCCATCTGGCAATGAAGTTTTTTCTTACGGAGTTCATTGATGGTTTTTTCAATTTCTTTTTCTAAAATGTGCCTATTTAAGGATTTTATTTCCTCTTCAGTTAACCTGGGCAATTTGTATTTTTGTAAATAATCATCCATTTCATTTAGATTGTCAAATTTATTGGCATACAGTTGGGAAAAATAGTTCCTAATTATTGCTTTAATTTCTACTTCATTGGTGCTGAATTCACCCCTTTCATTTTCGATACTGGTAGTTTGGTTTTCTTCTTTCTTTTTTTTAATCAAATTAACCAAAGGTTTATCTATTTTATTGGTCTTTTCATACAACCAGCTCTTAGTTTTATTAACTAATTCTATAGTTTTCTTCCTTTCAATTTTATTAATTTCTCCTTTAATTTTCAGGATTTCTAATTTAATATTTAATTGGGGATTTCTAATTTGTTCTTTTTCTAGCTTTTTTAGTTGCATGCCCAATTCATTGATCTCCTCTTTCTCTTTTTTATTTATGTAGGCATTTAGAGATATAAAATTTCCCTTAAGTACTGCTTTGGCTGCATCCCATAGGTTTTGGTATGTTGTCTCATTATTGTCATTCTCTTGGATGAAGTTAATGATTGTTTCTATGATTTGTTGTTTGACCCACTCATTCTTTAGGATGAGATTATTTAGTTTCCAATTAATTTGCAGTCTACCTTTCCATGGCTCTTTATTACATGTAATTTTTATTGCATCATGATCTGAGAAGAATGCATTTACTATTTCTGTCTCTCTACATTTGACTATGAAGTTTTTGTGCCCTAATACATGGTCAATTTTTCAGTATGTTCCATGTACCAGTGAGAAAAAGGTATATTCCTTTCTATCCCCATTCAGTTTTCTCCAGATATCCATCATATTTAACTTTTCTAACATTCTATTCATCTCTTTAACTTCTTTCTTATTTATTTTGTGGTTAGATTTATCTAATTCTGAGAGGGGAAGATTCAGATCCTCCACTACTAGAATTTTGCTGTCTATTTCCTCTTGTAACTCATTTACCTTCTCCCCTAAGAATTTGGATGCTATACCACTTGGTGCATACATGTTTAATATTGATATTACTTCATTATCTATCATACCTTTTGGCAAGATGTAGTTTCCTTCCTTATCCTTTTTAATTAGATCTATTTTTGCTTTTGCTTTGTCTGAGATAAGAATTGCTACCCCTGCTTTTTTTACTTCAGCTGAAGCATAATATATTCTGCTCTAACCTTTTACTCTGTGTATATCTCTCTGCTTCAAATGTGTTTCTTGTAAACAACATATTGTAGGATTCTGATTTTTAATCCACTCTGCTTTTTGCTTCTGTTTTATGGGAGAGTTCATCCCATTCACATTCACAGTTAAGATTATTAACTGTTTATTTCCCTCCATCCTCTTTTCCCCTTTGTTTGTAGTCTTTTTTCCCTTCTTTCACCCTATTCCTCCTGACCAGTGTTTTGATTCTGACCACTGCCTTCTTAAATCTGCCCTCTCTTTTATCAGTTGCCCTTTCTTTTCTTGCCCTCCTTCTGCCCTCCCTTCTATCAATACCACCTTTTCCCCCTTCCCCTTTTGTTTCCTTAAAGAGTAAGATAAGTTCCTTTATACAAATGGAAGTGTATTTTATTCCCTCCCTGAACCAAATCTGATGAGAGTAAGGTTGAAATAATGCTCATTCCTCCCTTCTTTCCCTCTGTTATAATTGGTTCTTTTTGTGCCTCTTCATATGATATAATTAACCCCATTCTACCTCCCCCTTCATCTCCTTCCCCTAGTCTCCTTTTATTCTGCCCCTTAAGTTTCTTTACGTCATCACATCAAAGTCAATTTAATAACAATACCTTAATAGAGATACAAATCCTAAGAGTTAAAAGTTATATCTTCCGTCATAGGGATGTAAGCAGTTTAACCTCATTGAACAACCTTCCCCTCCCCCTCTTTTTTTACCTCTTTATACTTCTCTTGAATCTTGTATTTGGAGATCAAATTTTCTGTTCAGTTCTGGCTTTTTTCTCAGGAAACCTTAGAAGTCCCCTATTTCATTAAATGTCCATCTTTTCCCCTGAAAGAGAATGGTCAGTTTTACTGGGTAATTGATTATTGGTTGTAATCCAAGCTCCTTTGCCTTCTGGAATATCATATTCCAAGACCTGTGATTCTTTAATGTTGAAGCTTCCAGGTCCTGTGCAATCCTGACTCTGGCTCCATGATATTTGAACTATTTCTTTCTGGCTGCTTGGAGTCTTTTATTCCTCACCTGACAGTTCTGGACTTTGGCTACAATATTCCTTGAGGTTTTCCTGTTGGAGTCTCTTTCAGGAATTAATCAGTGGATTCTTTCAATAATGATTTTATCCTCTGATTCTATAATTTCAGAGCAGTTCTCCTTGATAATTTCCTAAAATATGGTGTCTAGACTCTTTTCTTTTTTTTTGTTTTTGTTTTTGTTTTTGTTTTGCAGGGCAATGAGGGTTAAGTAACTTGCCCAGGGTCACACAGCTAGCAAGTGTCAAGTGTCTGAGGCTGGATTTGAACTCAGGTCCTCCTGAATCCAGGGCCAGTGCTTTATCCACTGCAGCACCTTGCTGCCCCCTAGACTCTTTTCTTGATCATGGCTTTCAGGTATTCCAATAATTCTTAGATTATCTCTCCTGGATCTGTTTTCCAGGTCAGTTGTTTTTCCAATGAGGTATTTCATATTTTCTTCTATTTTTTAGTCTTTTGATTCTGCTTGACAGATTCTTGGTGTCTCATGGAGTTATTAGTTTCCATCTGCCCAATTTTAATTTTTAAAGCATCATTTTCCTCAGTAAGTTTTTGCACCTCTTTTTCCATTTGGCCAATTTTTTCTCTCATTTGGCCAATTGTATTTTTAAAAATTTATTTTAAATTTTTTTTCTTTTTTTAAATTGTATTTTTTTAAGGAATTGTTTTCCTCAGTCAACTTTTGTGCTTCTTTTTGTTAAGGGTTAAAATTCTAGCTAGTCTGTCTAAAATATCTAATGAGTGGTCGCCAATAAATTATAAGCTTTAGCAAGAGTTAGACTTTTAAGCATTTATTAAGGAGAATAAGAATTTGGTAAAGAGAGAGAAAAAGGCCTAGATTTCTATCTATTAAAGGGAGAGCACATTTCTAGCTCCCTTCTCCACCAGAGTCCAGAGGAAAAGCGAGCGAGACTGAGCGCCAGTCTCTTCCTTCCTCCTCCCACTAGCCCGCGTCACTTCCTGACTCCTGGTCTTGCCCTCAAAGACCTTCCCTTCATGGGCAGAACTCCTCTACAGTAAGTATCCAGCAGGTGGCGTCATTCCAATCGTTACAGTCCCCCCTGTTGTTCCTCAAGAAACAAAATGTTTCCTTGACGGAACAGTAAAAACAATATGATAACTATTGCTAACTAATAATATGTGAACAACAATATAGAAAAGGAAGAGAGGAAAGTTTTGTCCAGAGGGGCGATTTTTTTTGTCCTCATGAACCGACGCTTTGACATTAGTCTTGCAAAGGGAGGGCCTCTCCAGAGAATACATGTTACAGATGGTGTATATTATAACAGAAAGAGAAAAAAACAACAAAAACAACAAATCAAAACTGTTCATTTAAAGTCTCTGAAAGTCTTTTCTCAGATGTCCTCTAGGTGTAGTCATGGAATGGAAGTCTTTTCAGGGGTTGAGGTATGGATGCTGGTAATCAGCCAGGAAAATTTCCTACAAAATTGAGCTTAACACAACTTTAAAATAGCTTTGTCAATAATAAAATCAAACAATGAAAGTTCTCAAAAACATGTCTAAGGGAATACAGAATCTTAGTTGTTACACATGAAACATATAATAAAACAAAAATTGAAACATTCTTTAAAATTATAATATTACTATAGTCCCCCCCTTATGGAGGGTAATTGAGAAGACAATTGCTGCAATATTAATTATTAAAAATAATTTTTATCTGTTTCATCACTTTTTGCATCATCTGCCTAATTATCCTCATGCCATTATGAGAAATTTTAAAATCTAATATAATTAGTAACAGATGTCAAGGCCAAATTCAACACTGTTATTTATCATGACACCTGAGATAATTATGGGGGTTACCATAAAAGAACAGAGAAATGATGGGATATGAACATTCCCACACTTGAGCAATATGTACTGCCCATACAGTATGCCAGGCTTAAAATAGGTGGATGGAATATACGTCCATGCCACCGAACATATTGGAGGAAACTGAGTCAGACTTAATCAGATGCATGGGATTGAGATGGTCCATGGCATCAGGCATATAGGAGGGAGCATAGAAGCCAGGTGTAGAAGTGAGATGGGTGGGATCAATACTTCCAGCCATCTGTACAATATTGTGGGGAAAAATAAAATAAAATATTAAACCAAGAGAATCCAACCTCAACATTTGTCAAAAGCCGTTCCCTTGGCCATACCTTGACTTCATGCATGTCTCCCCTCATGTGACAGTTCAGTGTCTGCTCTTGCATGTATTCCTCTTGTGATTGGATGGCATCTTGGCCAACTGGCATCTGATAACTCAGAATAAAGGCAATTAATGTCTTAAATGATAAGTTCCCATAATCCAAGTCTCATATGGATTTAAAATTGAGGATAATAAATGATTGCAAAAAATGTGAATACATCTTGACTCAAAATATAATATATAATTATGCAACAATTTCAAATAATACCCTTTTTTTTACTTAGTATACAATTACTTTTGTGAAAAATCAGAACATACTTAAATACAAGTTAAAGCACAACAGAATCTCAAAGAACTTTTTTTTTTGAAAAAAGAAAACTTTTACAAATGTTCCCCTCTTTTTTTTTTTTTTGAATATGCTTATCAAAAATAATACTTCTAGAATCAATTTACACTTGCCATGGCAAACAATTTGCCAGGGAAATGCTTTAAAGAGTTTGATCAAATAATCAGTTGAGAAAAAATAACAAAAACAAACAACTCGGAATATGGGAGCACAATACTCCTAGAATTAACATTGTATAATAAAATCAAAACCATCTTGCCATGTTTCAAAATTAGATAGACAAATGAATAGAAGAAAATACAAATGGAACAATAAAAGACAGTGAAATTCAAACTAAGGAAATCTAAATGAATATGAACTTAATATCAATAAGAGTATTATAAAATATAAACTTGATCACATGACTATAAAAAGCTTTTACAAATATTCTCCTTGTTTTAAAAACTAAGTATAAAACACAATCTCAAATGCATGAAAATCTCTATGAAAATAAACCCATACCATTAATTTCAAAATGCATATGTAATAGCATAGAAATCCTATGTAACCTCTGAACTGATACTATTACTCTGAGTGAATTCAGAACACTTTTGATTCCGATATCTAAAATCCCCAATACTCATATCAATATCTTGCTGTTTACTTCCACATTTCTGTAAAATATATACCCTTCCATGGCAAAAGAAGCGGAGTCTTGAACTATGGTGATTGTCATTCTTATTCAGCTTAAGTTTTTCTTCTTTAACCCCTCTATATTGTCTGTCAGTCTTTTCACCATACAAATGCTTTATAAGATTACTAATTAAAGACAAAAGCAGGTTAGCAAAATTATGAACAAAACGGGCATATGTGGAATTTAAAGGGCTTTCTAAGCTTCTCTCAGAAGCACATCCAGGCTGGGGAAGGGCTGAGCCTGAAGCTGCAAATGTAGTTAGAGAAAGTTGAGCATGCGCATCAGATCTCTGGACTTCCCAGGCAGGGGAAGCTATGGGCTTGGCCATAGGAGGAGTAGAGGGTGGGGTCTGGAGAGGAGGGGAGGGACCAGAGCAATTTGAATCAGACTTGATTTTGAACTCAGGCCTGGATTCCTCTTCCCCCACTTTGCCTCCAGGTGCTAGGGGATTAAAAGCTTCTAGAGGGTGGGTCATTGCCTCCAGGCATGCAAAATTAGAGCAACAATTAGTGTTAGAACTGGGAAAAGCTGCAGGAATCTCTTCAGGTTTCTCTGAAAAAGCATGGTTGGGAGAGGGAGAGATATTTCCTTGTGTGAGTAAGTTGCTGGCTCTTTTAACAAAAATAAAAAGAAAAATAGAAAATCCACAAAAACAAAGCATTAACATGATCTTATCTCCCATTTGTCTGGTTAAACAGACTAAAATCAAAAATAGGGTAATTAGGGAGTTTAAAAGATCCATTCGAAAAAATTTAAAGGGAAAACACAGCCAGTACGCCAGTACTTAGCAGTTAAAGGGAGAGGGTAGAGAAAATGCCTTAACCAACCAGAAGATCAGAAGACTGAGGTTTAGCTTTCCTCTTCGTGGTCAGCCATCTGTTAAGGGCTAAAATTCTAGCTAAACTGTCTAAAATATCTAATGAGTGGTCGCCAATAAATTATAAGCTTTAGCAAGAGTTAGACTTTTAAGCATTTATTAAGGAGAATAAGAATTTGGTAAAGAGAGAGAAAAAGGCCTAGATTTCTATCTATTAAAGGGAGAGCACATTTCTAGCTCCCTTCTCCACCAGAGTCCAGAGGAAAAGCGAGCGAGACTGAGCGCCAGTCTCTTCCTTCCTCCTCCCACTAGCCCGCGTCACTTCCTGACTCCTGGTCTTGCCCTCAAAGACCTTCCCTTCATGGGCAGAACTCCTCTACAGTAAGTATCCAGCAGGTGGCGTCATTCCAATCGTTACATTTTTCCAACATAACTCTCATTTCTCTCATTTCTTTTTCCATTGTTTTCTTCTACCTCTCTCATTTGTTTTTTAAAATCCTTTTTGAGCTCTTCAAAGAAGGCTTTTTGTTCTTGAGACAAGATGCTCTTACCACTTGAGTCTTCACTTGTAGGCATTTTGACAAACTCATCTGAGTTTGAGTTTTGGTCTTCCCTTTCACCATAGAAGCTGTCAATGGCAAGTGTCCTTCTTTGTTTCTTACTCATGTTGTAATCTATTTTTAAACTTATAAAGTTGAGGTCTGCTCCTGGGGCACAGGGGTCACTGTTGCTAGTTTCTTTTTTTTTAATTTAATTTAATTTAATTTTTTTTTTTTGGTGGGGCAATGAGGGATTAAGTGACTTGCTGTGATAAAATAATGGGATTTAGCAGATACTCAAAGACCCACCTGGAGATTAATCTAAACTGATTGAATCAAGTGAGAGTGATTGACTGCTGATTAGTCTACTTCAAAGTTACCTAGATTGTAATCACACCTGACTAGCCCTTAAGAAGGTATTGTTCTCAGAAGCTAGACTTTGAACTTAACTTGAGAACACCTTCAGTTCAGTGAACCGATGGATTTGGAGGACACCAACCAATCAGCTTGAAGCAGTGTGTAAGGACCGCCTCTGTTCCAGACCTATAAAAAGCTTCCACAATCAACTTACTAGTGAGTTCATGGTTGAAGCAGGCTCATGGCGGAGGACTTGAGAAAGAACCCGACCAGGTTGAAACTCTAGGTTATATAGGCCTTTTCTTAACTTTCTGAACTCCATGCGAATACCTGTATACTTTAATAAATGCTTAATGCCCAAAGACTGGTGTTAAACCTTCTAATTTAAGGTGACCACAATTTAGATTTTAAACGTTACATTGCCCAGGGTCACACAGCTAGTAAGTGCCAAGTACTGAGGCCAGATTTGAACTCAGGTCCTCCTGAATCCAGGGCCAGTGCTTTAATCCACTGTGCCACCTAGCTGCCCCCCCTGTTTCTAGCTTCTTACTGAAGCTTTAATCTACTGTGCCACCTAGCTGCTCCACTCTCAGCTGTGTGGAGCTGTAGCTGTGTTGAGCTGCCTGCTGAGCCAAGCAGCACCGAGCTGTGCTGAGCCAGCCTCCCCTTTCACCCAGATGAAACAGACCTTTCCTGAAGTCCTCTAAATGATCTCAAGTAGGAGGATTTTGTCTCTGTCTTTTTGAAGGTTCTGTAGTTCCAAAATCTGTTTAGAGGTTTGATTTTATGTTGGTTTTGAGTGAAACACAGGAAAACTCAGGCAACTTCCTGGCTTCTTTCCATCATCTTGGCTCTGCCCCCTTTACCAATATTTGAGAGAGCTATTTCCTATAGTAACAGGCAGGGAAGCCAAATTGAAAGGGGTTGAGGTAAGTGGTTAGTGAGGAAATGGAGAAAATTAGTATAAAGAATTCTTTATAGGATTTTTAGCAGTAAACAAGAGGAGAGATAAAATAATTTGATGGGTCTAGAAGACTTTTTTTTTTTTAGTATGGGAAGACCTGAGCACAATTATAGGGGATGAACAATTAGGTAGAAGTTTAAAATAATAGAGGTCAATGGACAAAGCTCCTGAAGAAGAAAAGAGAAGATGGAATTGATTGATGGAATAAGTGGAGGGATTATCCTTGGAAAGAAGACTTCATCTTCTGAGACTAAGGAAGAAGAGAGAATATATGAAGATATGTGGTTGAGGTATAAGGACTTGATTTCCTCCATAAATAGAGAGAAGTCCTTTTGCTGAAAAGGGTGAGAGGTAGGAAATTAATTGAAACCCAAGGTTAGGGACAGTCACTCTCTGGGCCTTGATTTTCTCACCTATAGAATGAGAAGATAGTACTCATTCACTTCTTAGAGACTTAGTTCTAAAACATATGGGCCATCTCTTGAGATTCCTATCTGTTCAAATCTGATCCAATAAAGTATTCAGGGTCCTAAGTTTACAATCAATAATAATAGTAACTAGCATTTATATTGTGGAAATTTATTTTGATTTGGGGACCCTACCTTTAGGCTAAGATTAGAAAGCCTTAGGCCTTCAGGGTCTCTTCCCCTCCCCCTCTGCTTCAGCTGAGCCAGAAAGCCCCATGGGCTGTGCAAGACACCAGGTCAGACAGCTGAGGGAAAAAAAAGCCCCCAGCTCCCTCCGACCTGAGCGGAGCGATCCAAAAGATCTGGGCTAGCCTGTGCTGGGGCGCTGAGCACAACACCCACCCCCCAAGCCGCAGCTCTGGCTAGCAGATTAGCTTGGTCTGTGGGGGCGCAGGAAGCCCCGAGATTTGAGTGGAGAGAAGAAAAGGTATATATAGACCTGGGGGTTAAACTCAGGGGGGTTCGGTTTGGACAAGGAGACAGGGGGCTGAGAAGAGGTCAAGAGGGCGGCTGACGAGATTAGAAAGGAGAGACGGGGGATGAGACGAACAGTAATGCAGGACTAGGAGCAAGGAGGAAAGGCCAGCGGACAAGATTGGGGGGGCAGACAAGAGAGGCTGAGAAGGGGTTCAGACAAACGAGAGGAGGCGAAGAAGACATCACGTAGCGGCTGACGAGATTAGAAAGGTCGGAGCACGGCGGGCTACAAGGAGGCATCGGAGAGCACAGAAGTGGTCAGCACAGGGTACAGGTTGGAGAAAGTGAAGATTAAGGGGAGTTAGAATAAAGTACCTGAGTGCCCTGAGGTGAGGCACGGCTAAGGCCCTTATTGTATTAAAAAAGTTCCAGGCACAGCAGGTGGGAAAGAGACTCACCGCAATGCAGTCAGGTTGTACATTTTATTTCCCTGTATTCTTAATTTTCAATAGTATCTCATAAATAAACTCTGCTTTGATAGTTTAGTTAAGAGCCTTCTTAATCTTTAGTTTATCAATTTGGGAGCAGTGTGGTGGAACTTTAGAAATGGCCCATACTAAATTAATAGCTGTCAGATAGCCAAATAGTCAACAGTCCCAGATTAAGTACCCCAATCAGATTAGCCCCCCAAATTAGCCCTAGTCAATTTAAAATATTCTCACAATATAGCACTTTAAGGTTTATAAACTTTTATTTATGCTATCTCATTTGATCTTTATAATAGCACTGTAAGGAAGGTGCTATGATCAGCTCCATTTTATAAATGAGAAAACTAAGAACTTAAGTGACTTTTCCAGAGTCTCACAGCTAGGAAGTATCTGTAGAAGGATTCAAACTCAGGTCTTCCTGATTCCAAGTCTAGCACTCTATTCACTGTAATCTCACTGCTTAAGTGATTACTTTCCTAAAGGAGCAGCACAAAAATACATAATGAACCTTCCTTTCCCAGCCTTCCATGGTTTGTAAAAACCTGCTCAGTGACCCTGAACAGAAGCAGCCTGAACAAAGGTAGGGATTCATTTTGTCCAGTGTGAGGGAGCCCCAGAAGGACACGAAAGGCAACCCCAATTTTCTTTTCAGAGAGGTTCTTTTCCTCTCATCATTCACCTGAAAGAAAAGTTCCTCATCAGCCATTGCCAGCTAAAGTTATGTTTAAACCAATTTCTGGCCTGTCACAATCCCATCCGTATGCTCATTAACCTTTTGATAATATGTTAACTGGTGTATGTGTGTATGTGGGGGGGAATAATAAAGCCCTTTAAGGTTTGCAAAACAGTTTACATACACTATCTTATTTGACTCCTACAACAATATTATTATTGGCCTCTTTTATAGATGAGAAACTGAGGTTGAGTGTGCCTTGCCTAGGGTTACACAGTTAAGACAAATCTGAGGCAGGAGTTTAAAGAGTATGTTGAGCGAACTAGTGAAAATGCATTGAATAAGTGTTTGCTATGTGCCAGGCATTGTGCTAAGTGCTGAGGATACAAATGCAAGCAAGCAAGATGGTCCTTGTGTTTGAAGAGCTTACATTCCATTAGGAGAAGAAAATTCCATAGGGAATGGTAGCCAAGAAGCATGTTTTGTACAGAGAAGTAAGAAGGAATGGTGATATGAGCCATAGGGCAAATTATGTCTATGTCTTTTCCAGGAATGGTAGTGCTGGTTCTCGCTGTTCCTGCAGATAGAGTTAGGAAGAAGGTAGGAAGGGGGATGGTACAGCATGGCAAGGTGTGCTGGTTGTGAGACTGGGCAGGTTAAAGTGAAAGCTCACCAATCTGTCCTTTGAAAGTGAGTTATTCCTTGAATGGCTTCTGTGGTTTCTCAGTAACTGTTTCTTCCTATCAGATCCTATCACTCTTGGTTTCAGTTTCTGTCTCTTTCTATCTGTCTGTCTATCTCTTTTTGTCTCCATTTCTTTCTTCCTTCCTTCCTTTCTTCTTTTTTTTTTTCCTTGCAGGGCAATGAGGGTTAAGTGACTTGCCCAAGGTCACACAGCTAGTAAGTATCAAGTGTCTGAGGCTGGATTTGAACTCAGGCCCTCCTGAATCCAGGGCCAGTGCTTCATCCACTGGGACACCTAGGTGCCCCTCTCCATTTGTTTCTAACTCTCTTCTCCCACCTTTTATTTCTTCCTCTTTGACCTGTGTTAAAAAGGACCCTTTCAAAGACAAAAGAGGCCTTAGACTAGGCCAGAGAAATGAATATGTACTTTAGTAGGAGAGGGTCTGTTGGCCATTATAGAGTAGGCCCATGACAAAGCTAGCTAGTTTGGCAGAGCCTTGGTAAGGTTTGGCAGACTCCAAGAGTCAGAGTTGTCCCTAGGTCAATAAGTAATGGCAATTGTCCCAGACCAGTGCAATGGGGGATGGTCCACTTTAGCTATGAAAGGAAGCAGTTAGCCTAGAAATCTAAAAGGCAATTAGCATAAGCATGTAAAATACAATTAGGATTCAGTGTAAAAGACTCCTACCCTCTATATTTAACTCTTTTGTTGCTTTTCTGCGATGCCTTCCTGTTTATAACCCTTCTATCTTGCTAGCAGATCTTGATATTTATGTCCTGGATTCTGTTAATCAACATTGACTTTTATTTTCATTTTAACTGAATTTCATTTGGGTTCAGTTGAAGTTGTTTTTTAAACTAGGTATCCCCATCTCACCCAAGCTGGAAATATGTAGGCCACTCACAGACCTGAGCCCACAGCCGATCAGCTTCCCCTCAATTCCTTAAGGACTCACTATATTCATGCCAGACAGCCCTACAGAAGCTTAGAATTCCCAAGTTCAAGGAATGTACAAGTCTCAACCTCTCCCAATAGGAGGAATTGCTGGTGGGGGAGAGGTGTTCCTGCACAGTATGCCTCAAGTTTCTCCCTATTCCAACTCATCCTCCATTTAACCACCAATATGATTTTCCTAAAGTTCAGATCTCACCATGTTACCTCCCTAATCAATAAACTCCCATGGTCCCAATCACCTTCCAGATCACATATAAAATGCTGTGTTTGGCATTCAAAGCTCTTCATAATCTCCCCCACCTATCTTTGTTGTCTTCTTACACCTTACTTCCCACCTCCTACTCTTTGATCCAGTGACACTGGTCTCATTGCTGTTCGGTGAACAAGATAGCTTCAGGCATTTCCTTGGCTATCCACCATGCCTCAAATGCTCTCCTTCATTATCTCCACTTAATTCTTTCCTTTATTTCCTTTTAATACCAACTAAAATCCCATCTTCTTTCTACAGGAAGCCTTCCCCAACTCCTCTTAATTCTAGGGCCTTTTCTCTGTTGATTATTTCCTATTTATCCTGTATCTAGCTTGCTTTGTATATATTTGTTTGCTTGTTGTTTTCCTCATTAGTGAGGGTAGGAATTATCTTTTGCCTCTTTTTGTATAAACAGCTGTTTGGACTGTGCCTTATACATAGTAGGTACTTAATAAATGTTTATTGACTGATTCATTATTTGTGTTTCATTCTTCTATTAGACTGGAGGACCTAGCCTATGCCATTTGTTTTTCATCCTTGTTCTTCCAGTTTCTAGCACAGTGCTAGAATCTACCATTTAATCAATAAGCATTTATGAAACGCCTATTATAGGTATTGCCCTAGATGCTAGGGATAGATATATAAAAATGAGACACTTTTACTGTCAATCAATTACTAGATATAACATCCTATGAGGTGGCCAGGGAAGGGAGCTTTGGTCTGTGCAGTCACAGGGATTTTGAGGGGACCTAAAGGGTAATATTTTATCATGCACTTTCAAATGGTATTGGTAATCTTTTTTTTTTTTCTGTTTCCTGAGCAAGAGGTAAGAAGGGAGTGGAGGGAAGTTGGGAGCATGGTATAGCAGCAGATAATAAGTTGCCTTTACCAAACCAGGCCTTGGTATCCTGATTAATTGCTGGGAAGAATTATTTGAGATGAGCAAAAACTGACACCCACTAATCTAGATAGTTTCTCCAGAATTCCAAAGTTGAATGGTCTGTGAATAGAAGAGATGGTCTGTGAATATCCTGGTGGGGAGAGAGACATGCTGCAAAAAGGACCAAGGTCAAGATGACTTCACTGTTTAAGCATGTAGTAGATGCTTAATTAATGTGTTGAACTGAATCAAATTTGTTTAATTTTATGGATTCTCCAGCAACACCAGGTATGTATCTACTATAGTAAACAACCCTGGTGGGGTCACTCTTATTACTCACTCTAATTATTCACAACTATAGATCCTAAGCCCCTACCAGAGTGCTTCTCTTTGACACTAAAATCAGTCCCATTGACGCCATTGGCTCTCAAACATGAAATATTTCTAAGTGTTAAGGCAAATAAATGTAAGAATAATCATAACTTTTACTCAATCAAAGACAAAAGGAAGAATAATTGAATCATTACATTCTCTCCTTAAACCCTGGGCCTCACTCTCCCACCAATGCAAGCAATGTTTTAGGGAAAGTGAACATACATTAACAGAACAGGGAGGCAATGGGTTGGGAAATCCATGTGTTAAAAATAATGCACAACTCTGAATGGCAGGCTTTGATGTCCTTGGTCTCTTTAGGGAGCAATCTGTGTACTATGTGTCACCTGCTGAGAAAAATTACTTCTTTACTATTTGTTCCCTTTCCTGTCTTCACAGCTCTTCTCCTGGGCAAAGTTTCTTCTCTGCTATTCAAGACCCTGAAGAAAAATGCTGAGAAAGTGTGACAGTCTTTTAAAAATATATATACACACACATTTTTGTTGTTTTTCAGCTGTTTCAGACATGTCCAACTCTTAGTGACCTCATTTTGGGGTTTTCTTGGCAAAGATACTGGAGTGGTTTGCCATTTCTTTCTCCAGATCATTTTATAGATGAGGAACTGAGGTAAACAGGGTTAAGAACTTGCCTAGGGTCACACAGTTAGGAAGTATCTGAGGCCAGATTTGAACTCAAGATGAGTCTTCCTGATTCCAATCTTAGTGAACTACCCACTGAGCCACCTAGCTGTCTGTCTGTCTGGTATGTATGTATGTATGTATACACACATACGGATAACACACAAATGATATTTTTCTGCTATTTTCAGCAACTAAAATATCCATGTAACAAAGTGATAATACCTTATATGAGAAAATGTTCTTATCAATTAAGGTCATACAAAATTAGAAAAGGCTGTCTTCAGAGGAAGTGGTTTCCTTCTCAATGAAAACCCATTAAGCAGAGGCCATATAACCACTTATTAAGGAGTTTTTAAAGGAATTCTTGGTCAAATACAGGTCGGTCTCTGAGATCTCTTCTGGCTCTTAGGCTCTATGATTCTAAGAATGTATGTTTCCCATGACTATGTGAAAATTCATTAGCTTCCTGTCTGATTTCTCCTTCAGAGACTGATATATTTCCTTTTTTTATCAATTGGAGGATTTAATTTATTTTTTTAAACTTTATTGATTCACTTCAAGTTTTCAATTTTCTTAACATAAATCTTTGCTAGTTTTTAAATTCCTTTAGCATTCATCATATTCTCTTAAATTTTGGTTATTTGATTTTTTTCCTTTTTGAAAATTAATTCTTCCAATTTTATATTAATCATAATGTTTTTAAAACTATTTTTCTGAGTTTTACTTATCAATTTTATTTTCCATTTTATTTATTTTTACATTTATCTTAGCAATACTGTTATGTTTGCTTTTGATATTGTTGCTTATTTTCTAATTTCTTTCAAGACAAATTCAACTCAGTTAATTCCCTCACTCTTACTAATATAGGCATTTGGGGTTATAAATTTGTCTCTGAGTACTGTTTTAGCTGCATCCCATCAATTTTGATATGTTGTATTTATGTTGTCATTATCTTTGAGGTAATATTATTGTTTTTATAATTTGTTCTTTAATTTAATTCAGGCCTTAGTCAATAAATCATTTTGAAATTTCCATATAGGCCTGCATCTTTTCATTGTGTCATCATTGTGTCCTTCCAGTTTTATTGCATTTGGATCCATAAACAGTGTTAAATTTGTTCTGCTTTTCTATATTTACCTATATGAACCTAGAATATGATAAATTTGTATATATGTTTCATTTGTATTTGAAGAAAATATATATGCCTTCTTTTACCATTGTTTTTTCTGTGCCTATGAAGTAATTTTTTCAATGCCATCCAAATCTGTAACTTCTATCTTATTTGGGTTTTTTTGTTCAGTTTCTTTATATCCTTCTATGTACTGTGTCAAAATCACCTACTACTATTTTTGCATATTTGTTTTCCTTGGAGAAATGTTAGCTTTGTTTTTTTATCAATGTAACACATTATTTAGTGCATAACTATTCAAAATCAATACAATATGTTTTTTATTATCAATGGTTCCTGTCACCCTAAAAATGTTTATTAAGGTGGTAGTGACACAAATTGTGTTCTGGGCTGATAGTTGTATGGATGAGTATATTGTCTACAGATTTCATGGAGGATAAAAAAGTCAGCAGCAGCAAGTGGAGTTCTCAAGAAGACAGGAGTGAGGACAAGGTACAAGAACAGAAATGTCCCATAGGCATCTCAAACCCAATGCATCCAAAATAGTATCATTCTTCTTCTCTCCACCCCCAACCAAAACTACCCCTTCTTCAAACTTTCCTCTTTCTGTTGAACTTACCACCATCCATCCCATCAACCATCTTAGAAACTTTGGCATTATCCTCTATTCTCTCTCCTTTACTCCCCATTCCCAATCAACTGTCAAGTCTGGTCAACTCTACTTCCACAACATCATTGTATCCTCCTCCCCACTTACCTGGCCACCAAACTAGTTTGGGCCCTAATCACCTCTCTCCCTAACTATGAAAATACCTTCCTAATTGGTTTTCTTTCTTCCAATCCATCCTCTACAATAGCTGTCAAAATATCGTTTCTAAAGCACTGAACTATGTCATCACTTCCCAACTTCCTATTGTCTCTAGGGCAAAATACATACTTCACAGTTTGGCTTAAGACCTTTTTCAGTCTGGCTCCAGATTACTTTTACAAATTTTATGCTATTCTCCACACAATCTATATTCCTATAAAACTAGCCTACTTACTATTCACTCCCTAAACCCCACCCCAAACCATGAACATTCCAACTCCTGCCCCTGTTCCTCTGTACTTTTTATTCAGGCAGTCTCCTGTGCCTTGAATACTCACTCTTCACCTCCATCTCTTAGAATCTTTAGCTCCCTTCAAGGCTCAGATTAAGTGCCACCACCCCCCACCACCCCCATTAGAAGCCTTACCAGGTACCTTTAGCTGTCAGTCTTCTTTGCATCCCGAGATAGCTTTGTATTTACTTCTCAGAGTATATCTTGTACCCTCCGAGGAGGAAATAAGCTTCTTGAGGTCAGAGATTGTTTTTCACTTTAGTTGAGTGTCTCTAATACCTATCACAGTGATTTATACACAATTAGTGCTGAATAAATGTTTGCTGAATTTAAATATTAAATCTTGTCAAATCATTCTTCAAAAAGTCTAATAAATTTATCTTTTTAAAAATAGATATATAGGGGCAGCTAGGTGGCACAGTGGATAGAGCACCGGCCCTGGAGTCAGGAGTACCTGAGTTCAAATCTGGCCTCAGACACTTAACACTTACTAGCTGTATGACCCTGGGCAAGTCACTTAACCCCAATTGCCTCACTAAAAAAAAAAAAAAAAGAATACATTGTTCCAGCTCATCCCTTCCATAAAAAAAACAATAGATGACCCTTCTCTATGGACCAGATTACAAAAATGGTAAATATTAGACCATTGGTTACTTTTCATCTGTTTGCTAACACTCCCTACAATGATTAGCAGCCTTTCATAGTGGATAATAGGCCAACTTTGGAACCAGGAAAACCTGAGTTCAAGCCTGACACATCCTAGCCAGGTGGCCACTGGACCACTTAATCTCTCTGTACTCTGACCAATTGTCTAAGATGGTAAATTACATGCAAGATATTCATATGAACTGCTTGGTGGAAGGAAGTAGTTGCCCCCACTGATGAAATCCCTGGTCTAGGCAAAAAGCAAATGTATCACTGTTGAGGACATATACAGTGTCAGCTGTATATTTTGCTCAATGAAAAAAACCCTTACATTGTCTATGATGATGCAGAGCAAAAGTACTCCTTTGTGGAATATTAATGGGTGTCCACAGGTTAGTCATGCCACATAGTTTAAAGACACATAGAATCTTTCTGGATTAGATTTTGTTCATTTAGTAGCATATTAGCTTTCTCTGTTAACCTTTTAATATTATAAAATAACATACACTCTCCTATATAACAATGCTAATGCTATCTGAATACAATTATCCTTCTACATCCTACATGTTGTATTTGAAACTGTATATATTATCCAGTTTTCTTTATTGATGATGTTATTCTAATTGCAGGATATACACACATATACACATATATAATATTACGTAGATTGATATCCAGTTAAATAAGGTGTCTATATAGAATCCCTAGTTTCTTTCTGAGCTTATCTTAAACACTACCTCCTTCATAATGCCTTTCCAGAATTTCCCCAGTTGCTAGTATTTTCTCCCCAATTACCTTGTATTTAGTTTTTCTGTATTTTGCAAATAGTTTTATGTGTATATGTTGTTTCCTCAAATAGGATTTAATCTTCTTTAGATCAGGGATTTTTCATTTTTTCCTTTGTGCCTAGTATGGTGCCTGGAACAGAGTAAGGGATTAATAAATGTTTGTTGATTGATGATATATAAATATAAAACAATAAATATATTGTAAATAAAATTCCTTTAAATAACTGGTTTAAAATTAAATATAAAGACTTCTTTATGATGAAATAGGTATTGTCAGAATAATGAAAATGCCCTGATAATATTTGGATGAGAATATAATGGGTTTTAAAAAATTTGTTCTAATTCACTGTAACAATACTCCTATGAAACACTGTAAGTAGTTACCATGTTGACAATGCATTAGTTTTAGTTCTTTTGATCATTTGAACATTTCACTCAGATTTATGAGAGTAGAGGAGATAATCATAGTTATCCCAAGTATCTTATAAGCCAATGTATATTACCTTGTTCCTGGAGAAGGAAAAATTAGTCTTAATTAAAATGATCAAGTAGTATAAATAAAAGAGAATTTTGTATTGTTTGTTTAACCAATAATAAGCCATAAAACAAATTTGCAGCTACCTCTAATGAAAAATGCTCTCTCTCTCTCTCTCTCTCACACACACACACACATATATGTATATATAATACACATATATGTATAATGCTTGATTAGGAATTCTGAATCACCGTAAATTTTCAGTCAGCTAAAACGATGGCTGTTATTTGATTATGGACCCACATGCAATAGGAATGGATGTATAGTCTAAGCATAAAAATCACAAAACAATAAAAACTACAAGGTGATACCCTATTGGGCAAACATAAATTGATGTCCTACTTCCAAACGAAGCTTTTAGCTAATTTTATTTGTCCAGCTCCAGTCGGAGACCTCGGTCGGGGCTTCCAGGAGGGGCGGAAAAAGTATTTGAGAAAGGGGCGGTGGGAAAGAAGAGAAAATCGAAAGCTCGCCTCTCTGTAGCTCTTTACACTTGTGTCACACACAAAGCAATAGCCTCCAAGCAGTCACTGACTGCTAAGGACCGCTGTCAAATCCCGTCTGTGTGAAGAGTTTCATTACCCCACGAGGGAGGCTCAGAGGTGTGTGTGTGTGTGTGTGTGTGTGTGTGTGTGTGTGTGTGTGTTGTGTGTGTTTCTTTCTTTCTTGGCGAAACGCAAATGAAAACCGGAGAGAATTACCGTAGGGAATATTTGTAGAGCTGGGTTTTTGTCTTTACGTGAAGCCTCTTAAAGCATTTTGGTTTAAAAAAAAAAAGGTCCAAAGTAACCAGGACAACACCATAAGCAGAATACACCAGGGAGCAAGCTCGTGGGTTATGGGTGGTGTTTTTCTTTTTATTTTCCCTTCAGGGTTTCCTTGTCAAGACCTCTCCTAGCTCCTAATGCACTAGAGTGAATTGCAGCTGGCTCTTTCTCCCCACTATTTACCCCTCTCCTCCCACCCCCACCCCCCAACTCCCTCCCCTCTACTCTCTTTTCCTGGTTTATTTTCTGCACTCTTGAACCGAGCGCACGATCCTTCCGCCGCACAAAGTAGTCCCGCTGTCATGCCTCTTCTTCTTCCCATAAAGGGACACTCCGGAAGAAGTGGCCTCTGCGGGTGGGGCGAGAAGGGATTTGGTCTAACCTGCCCAGGTGGGAGAGGGGACTATGGTAAAGCCAGACGGCGAGGAGAGAGGGGGCGAGGGGACGACTTGGGTTGAAAAGGATCCGAGACCATTCCTCAGCCACATCCCCGCCATTCCCCCTTCCTCCTCTTTCTCTCGCTGTGAAACTGTGGCCAACTCTAGGCTACCAGGGTGGGGATCAACCCAAAAAAGGACAGACCACCAGAGCCAGAGAGACCCACACGCAGACGAACTCGCGCACACCCAGGCTTTCTTCCCTCCAACCCCACTTCTCCCGGGGAGAGGGAAAGAAGAGAGCTAACCAAGGATCGCTGCACAATCTTTCCCTGGCCCCTTTGGGGCAATGAACACTAGCCTTAGTTCACCCCCACCCCCAGTCACCCTCATCTCAGCTTCCACTGCCTCTCTTTTGTTAATATAAGGAGTAGCAGATGACCAACGGGGTAGGAAGAGGACGAGAAACTGG
Source organism: Dromiciops gliroides (assembly GCF_019393635.1). Classification (NCBI taxonomy): domain Eukaryota; kingdom Metazoa; phylum Chordata; class Mammalia; order Microbiotheria; family Microbiotheriidae; genus Dromiciops; species Dromiciops gliroides. The sequence continues at coordinate 91,156,549 of NC_057865.1, forward strand.
GGGTGGGGCAAAGTGAAGGGATGGGAAAATAGTTTGCCAACTGAGGGAACAATTAATAAGTTCTGAATAAACATAATCCCTCTCCAGAGGTACCAAAAGCACTTGGCTAGGTAAAGGAGACGAAGAGAGGGAGAGGCAAGAGAGAGAAGGGAAACCCCGAGGCTCGGTCTTCTCTCGCTTCCAGACTCCCCGGAGCAGGAAGAGGAAGGAGACTATGCCCCAGCTCCGCTAGAGCCAGAGTGGGCCACCCCTAGCTGGTGCCCCGCGGGGGCGGGGAAACCCCTGGCTCGGGATGGAGCTTGACCTAGTTTGTCCTAAAGTGGATTTGACATGTGGGTTGTCAGCTCAGCTCCTCGCACCCCCCTCTCGGGGTACCTCTCACTGAAGCAGTGACCTGCCTGCCAGTCCCTGCTCTCGGTTTCCACCCTCCTCCTCCCCCATCTCCTTCCCGGGAGTTCTCCTCCGCCCCTCACCGCTCCCACCCACCCCCGGCTCCCTGGGGCAGAGAGGAGAGTCTGCCAACCCTTTACTCCTCCCTTTGCAGACTCTCTAGCGACCTCCCCTTTCCCCTCCCCCTTCGTCTCTTCCACTCGTCCCCTTCTTTCCCTCTGCCCCCTCCTTCTCTCTCTCTCTCCTCTTCTCTCTCCTCTCTTCTCCCTCCCTCTCTGTCTCTCCTGGTCCCTCCGTCCCTCCCCTACTCTCTTCTCCCATTATGTCTTTACCCTCTCTAGGGCCCCAATATCTATTTCTTTCCCGGACCTCCCACCCTTCCTCTGTCCCTGTTCTATCTCACTTTTCTACGTTCTTCTCTTCTCCGTGGCCCTTTCCTTTCTCTGTCTGGTCACCTCTATTCCTCTGACGATCCCCTTCCTCCGTGTCTTTGACCACTTTTCTCTTCCGCTCCCAGGTCCTCTTCTTGGCAGTCTCTTTCTTCCTACAAGCCTCCTTTCTAATTTATCCTACCCTTTCTTCCTCTACTATATTCCGAGTTACAAAGCCTGACAACTTCGACTCCAGATTTTCTGTACGGCATTCTGCCTTCTTCCCTTTTGTTTTTCTTTGCTTCCACTGTGTTCCTCCTTTCCATCACTTCTCTGCTTCAGTCTCCTTCTTTATTCCCTTCTTACACCCCCTACCTCCCTTTGCACATGCTCTCCACTCCTCACTGTACACTCCTCTATGTGCTTTCCAATCTCTCTCTCTCTCTCTCTCTCTCTCTCTCTCTCTCTCTCTCTCTCTCTCGTTGCCTGGTTCATCCGAGCCTGCTACTTTCTACTCTAGGTTTTCGCCCTTTAAACTTCAACTTTCTCTTCCTCTACTTCTCACACTCCATTCCCATCTCTGCTAGCTTTTTCTATTTCTCTCCAGCTGAATCTTTAATCAAACAAAACAAAAACAAAACTTCTATCCTGTCCCTTTCTTTAGCTCTTCCCTGAACTCCACAAATCTGAACAGATCTTACCAGTTTTCTAGAATAAAAAGAGGAAGAAGGTTGACGAATTTTTGAAAATGACAAAATCAATATTGAGGATTTCATTTCTTAACTTTTTGAAAAGGGAAAACAAACTTTAAAAATCAAACAAGTCCAAACAGCAGATCCCAGATAAAGCAGTTATAAGCAAGTTTGTTTCCCAAAGCTTTCTTTGTGTATTCATTTGTATTTTTGCCGATTTTGTATAGATAGGACTCATAAGATTTAATAACCTTGTTTCTTAGCTTCTTTTATGGTAACTTGTTTCTTAGGTTCTTTTATAAGGGATTTGGGCTTGGGTTTGGGGTTTTTTTGGTATTTTATATTTGAACCCACTTAAATAGGGAAGATAATATTGACTAATGGTCCCCTTGTTTTGATATTCCTGTAGGTTATCTTTCTGACTCCACAAGAGAAAAAACTTAATTGTTTTCTGCTACTACAATTGTTTCCTTGACACCTTAACTGACTATATTAAATTTGGGGTCCCCTATCACATGAAGGGGCCAGGCAAATGAGTGTGGGTGTACAAACCTATCCTCACTGGAAAAACAACTGAAAATATATTACCTGCTGACAGTATATCAGAAGCTTCATCTTTGTATACAAATTATAGCTCATCTTGACCTTGTAATAATCACATTCTGTTATTATTAATAAAAGAAAACAGAATACTTTTCTCTTAGGAACTCAATTCTTTCTATGTAATTAATTTTAAAAGTACTCCTGAGAGGTGAGGAAAAGAATGAATTAGCCTACTTTTTACTTAAGGAAGCACACTAACATTAGTCAATTTGCCTAAGAATTTGATGTTGATTTGGCTTTTGTGTGCCACTGTGTTTTTATGACTGGAAGATTCTGACTTAACTAAAAAATTCAATCATTAGAATTTTGGAGGGGTTCATTATGATAGCCCTAATACCACTGGGACTGGTACTTTGGAAGTGGTTTTCTTCCATTTCCAGGGCTGGGTAAACTGCCTGTGGTGAATTGAACCATCCAAACCTTTCTTTTCATTCCACATTTAAACAAACATACTCTGTGATTGAGGAAATTGGCAGAATTGTTTGGGGTTAGATCATTGGTTTTTATTTAAAGTTTTCAAGTTTCCTGAGAACAAACCATTAATTATAGTTCTAGTCATCATTGAATCAGACCACTGGAAAACTGGGCAAAAACCTGGTAGATAGTCCATAGGCCAAACCAATCTTGTTCAAAGCTGTATTAGTAGTCTCTAACTTTATAAGAATATCTCTGATTTGCTGCTATCATACTCCTAGTGATATCATTCACTGTCTAGAAGATTTGTGGTGTTGCAAATGCCTTTAATACCAGGAGTACATCTTTATTTACCCTTGTATCCAGATTGGCTCATTTTGTGATGGCTGAGGCCATAAAAAAAGTTATGATATTGGTATATTTGTCGGTATGGTACTGATCCTATTTTGATTAGGAAAAGGAGAAATCTTGAGGAAAGGTGTTTGGAATTTAGGGAACAGGGTAAGCATGAAGATGGGACTGCAGAAGCTCTAACACCATGTCTTTTTCTCTCCCCACTGTAACAATTCTTCCAAGGTCTCCAGGAGATACACCCTTGCCTCACTTCAAAACTAGAAAGTCCTACACGCAGTGTCCTTATACCACATGGGATGTCTGACACAGGCAGTTGGTCATAAAGCATTTATTTTTTATTTATTTATTTATTTATTTTTGCAGGGCAATGGGGGTTAAGTGACTTGCCCAGGGTCACACAGCTAGTAAGTGTCAAGTGTCTGAGGTCAGATTTGAACTCAGGTACTCCTGAATCCAGGGTAGGTGCTTTATCCACTGTGCCACCTAGCTGCCCCCCATAAAGCATTTATTAAGTGTTTACTATGTAGATGGCTCTGTACTGAGCACTAGAGATGGAGAACAGCCTTAGCTCTTGAGAGAAGATGTAGAGAGCTAGGTATACAAAAGATACATATAGATTACATGGAAGGCATCTCAAAGGGGATGGCACTAGCAGCTCAGAAGACTGGGAAAAACCTCTTGAAGAAGGTGGATTTTGAGCTGAGCCTTGAAAGAAGCCAGGGAAACTTTGAGGCAGAGCTGAAGAAGGAGACCATTTCAGACTTGGGGAACAGTGGTTGGAAATGCATTGAGTCAGATAACAAGTGGCCAGTGAAACAGGATGGTAGAGTATGTGGAGAGGAGGAAAGTGTAAGAAGACTAGAAATGTTGGAAAGAGGTTGTATAGAACTTTAAATGTCAAATAAAGCACTTGATATTTGATCCTGGATGTAATAGGGAGCATTAAACTATTTATTGAGTAGTGGGGTTGACATGGTCAAACCTACACAGTAAGAAAATCATTTGATGGCTGAGTAAAAGATGGATTTTATTGGGGAGAGATTTAAAGCAAGGAGACCAATGTAATAATACATCCTATATGCTACTTTATAAAATTTTTCAGGGGGGCAGCTAGGTGGTATAGTGGGTAAAGCACTGGCCCTGGATTCAGGAGTACCTGAGTTCAAATCCAGCCAAAGACACTTAACACTTACTAGCTGTGTGACCCTGGGCAAGCCCCCCCCCCAATTTTTTTTCAAAATTATTTCATTTGGAAAACTAGTCATTTCTATAAGATGTCATGTTCAGAACAATGTTAGCATGAAAGCCTTTGCTTTCCTTTGTTCTACGTTTACACTTTTAAAGATAAATAATTATCATAAAAGTTAATTTCAGAAAATCCCATTTAAAACTAGAGTACAGTGGGGAATTGGGAAGATAGACCAAATCTAGAGAGCAATCCCTCATCTTTTCAATGCAGTGATCAGGGGTGGTTTCTAGACTATGGCAGATAGCAAACAGAACTACTGAACTGGTAACAAGCAATTATTCAAATGAGAGAACCTACCCTTTTCCTCTTCTTTTTAATTGAAAGTATAAGGGGTACATCCCTTCTGAGTTACAGTCTTGGATCTATTCCTAACTATGTTGTGTGACCATGGACAATTCACAGAAATAATAGCATTTAAGATATGGAAAGGACCTTAGAAATCATCTTCATCCCTCTAGATTAGTAAAAAGGCCTAAAAAGGTTAAGCTGCTTCAACTATAAAATCAGGATGAATATGTGAATGAAAAAGCACTTATTAAGTTGCCTGCTACTTGCTAGGCACTGCGCTAGGTGCTGGGAACACAAATACAAAAGTCAAATTGTTATTCTACTACTCAAAGAGCTTATATTAGACTCTAGAAAGAACACAAAAAGAGCTGGTGGTGGCCAGGGAAGGGAGTTTTGGTGTGGGAAGTTATGGGGATCTTGAATGGAGCAGAAGTAGTGACTACAACTCCCTTTCCAGGAGCAATGGTTGTATTGGTTCAATTACTGTTCTCAGAGGTAGAAGTAGAGAGTGGGTGGGGGAAAGGAAGGGAAGGAATGGCAGCAGAAGGGCAGATGGTAAGAAACCCAGAGTGGATGGCTGGATGGGATGAATAATGCCTGCCCTAACTACCATTCAGGGTTGCTATGAGGATCAAATGAGAGAATGTAAGTGAATCCACTTTGAAAAAGTAAAGTGCCATATGTGTGAAATATTATTATTCAAGAAACAGTAGTATATCTTTGAATGGACAAAGGCATAGAACTGTGAAATTGGAAGCTTCTTAGGCTGTTAGAAACAACAGTTGGAGAGCAGCAGTTGGGGATTACATTTGGGAAAGTCAGTTCAAAAGAAGATGTGTAACTGCTCTCATTAGTGATGAGTCCTATGATAGAATGAAGGGTTATAGTTGGGGTGCAGTTCAAGGAGGAACCATTAAAGATGAAGCATCTGGGCATTGCAGTTGAGAAGGATTCAGTTCAACTGAATTCAATTCGATGTAACATACAACAAAGGCGCATTTACTGAGCACCTATGATGTGCAAGGCACTGTGCTGGCTAGGAATACAAAGATGAAACTATTGTGCCTGGCCTTTACTCTCAGCTTGCTTTAGATTATAAAATGGGGGTGGGGAGGTATTATACAAATAAACAAAAATAGTACAAAAGAGATTACTTCTAACTGGTATAAGGGCATGGGAAGATTTCCTATGAGATGACATCTTCATTTGGTCTTAAAGCAAGGAGGTTCAACAGACCAAGACAAGAGGGACTGTGGTAGTGTAAGCTCTACCTGTAGGATAGTGGGAATGAAATCAAGGAGCCAAGAAAGGGCAGGATAAGAATGGTGGACAGTGAGTAGTTGGCTGGACACAAAGGAAGGGCAAGCACAAGGAGGGAAGTCTGGAAAGGTAAGTTGGAACATAAAATTGTTGCATAATTTCAAAGGTTGCTCTGGTCTATTCCTTTAAAATGGTGTTTGAGATGAGGAGAATCCTTCACTATTTGCTTTTTGGTTTTGCTTTTTTGTGGGGCAATGAGGGTTAAGTGACTTACCCATGGTCACACAGCTAATGTCAAGTGTCTGAGGCTGGATTTGAACTCAGGTCCTCCTGAATCCAGGGCCAGTGCTTTATCCACTGTGCCACCAAGCTGCCCCAGAATCCTTCACTATTGATTAATTCTTAAAGGTCCAGAAACTTCCTGTCTTAGAGTTTTGCAACAAGTGGTAGAAATTTTATTTCCTATTCCTTTGTGGTAGAAAATTAATGCTGCTTTAAAAAAAAAGAACCAACCTATGATGTTTCCAAGTTGCTATTAAGAGTATATTAAGGGGGCAGCTAGGTGGTACAGTGGATAGAGCACTGGCCCTGGATTCAGGAGGACTTGAGTTCAAATCCAGCTTCAGACACTTAACACTTACTAGCTGTGTGACCCTGGGCAAGTCACTTAACCCCAACTGCCTCACCAAAGAAGAAAAAAAGAGTATATTCAGGAGATATCAGTTCTTTCCATGTTTCTTTTCAGCTAATTTCTTGTGCGTCTATCTTGCAAATCTGTCAGATTTGGGGCAAGAAGGACTATATCTAACAGAGTGTGTGTGTGTGTGTGTGTGTGTGTGTGTGTGTTTGTGTGTGTTTAAATTATTGTTATCTCTCCCAGGCTGGAAGGGGCCACTCACAGGCCTGATCCCATTACTGATTAGCCTGGGAGCTTTGATTTACTCCTGTATTGGTTTGTCCCTCCCTAGGTAACTGGGATCATTGTATTGATGTTAGATTTGGTGTGGACACCCAATAGGCTTAGCTTTACTGGAGGTGAAAACTCTTGAACTCAAGTAATCCACCAGTCTCATAGGCCTAGTAGCAAAGATTATAGGTTCCGGCCACCACACCTGGCTAATATTGTATTCTGAATAGGCCATACTACTGGACTCATAAATAACAGCTCCTCAAATAATAAGTCTGACTCTTCTCTGTAAAGGAACAATGTCTCACACTTAGTAGAGGCATTATGTGACTGGAGGAAAGGACAAGTTGGAAGTCATGCAACTGTTGCCAGTCCTCCCAACTCTATAACAGCATATCTAAAAACAAGAAACCTGTGCATGGAAATTACTTTTCCCCAGCTTTCTTCAAAGAAGTCAGATGATTGTCTAAAATTGCCAAGCATCAAATTAGCCAAACTAAGGAATTTGGTATTAGATTTCTCCCTCTCCTGGTTTTCTCTATACCCCTTCACCCACCTTGGAATAAAAAGCAGAAACAATCAGCATAACTTTTCCTGACTTGTAATACAGATCGTTTGTTGGTTTTCCAGAACCCTATAAAGCATTTTCTCTAGAATCAGAGGAGATTTTGTTAAGTATTCCCAGAAGTCTATTTCTTAAACAAGTCTAAAGATAGAGAAGCTTCCAAGGGATATCAATGGGGTGGATGGGAAGCTCCTGATGATGTATAGATTTGTTGAAGAAACTGATCCTGGGTGATAAGGGAAAATGGATTATAAGGCAATGGAATTTTGGTTTATTTGAAAGCAAGCTTAGGAAAACAAGAGACTAAGGGGAAAAATGGAAAGTTGTCTTATTTTCCAAAATTAATGGAAGAATATTGGACTTGTGCAAAAGAAAAAAAAAAGAGTGAGATGAAGAAAGGACATTTCAAAAAACAGACATAGGAAAAAGGCAAGAGAAGTTTACTATTCAAGTAATGAGGACCAAAAGAACTTAGATGTTGAAGAACCACCACAGGTTAAAAACAACAAAAACGAAACCAAGTAAACAAGTAAATGGGAAAGGGAGAGGTGAATACAATCATGTAACAAACCAGAGTTCAAAAATAAGCATAATAAAAAGGAAAGATTTTTTCTTTTGCAGGGCAATGAGGGTTAAGTGACTTGCCCAGGGTCACACAGCCAGTAAATGTCAAGTGTCTGAGGCCGGATTTGAACTCAGCAGGGCCAGTGCTTTATCCACTGCGCCACCTAGCTGCCCCTAGGAAAGATATTTAAAAAGTTAGATGTAAACATATAATGATTACAGAAGTTGAGAGAAAATGAAGCAATAGGTGGAGAAAATAATAAAACCTGCAAAAATATAACAATTTTATTAGTATCCCTATGCTTTATGTACAATTAGGAAAAATCTTCAAGAACAATTTGCAATTCAGGGACATTAAAAATATCAACTTTCCAATATCTCAAAGCACATAAAAATGGTTCTTGTTACATTATAATGGCCATTAATTTTTCATTGATTTGGCCTATGCAACTTTCTAAGGAAATATATGGATAATAATTAATTTAAAATTTATGTTTTACAATGCAGCAAAATGCCACTTAACTACAGTCCTAAGTGTGCATAATTGTAGTTTGAAAAAACAATTATTCATAAATCTGAGCTGTTTCTTGTGCTCTAGTTTCTTGGATTCTTCCATTCTTAAATCTAATACCTATGTGGGGGATGTAGGATTAATTTCCACAGGCAACATTTTTCTAATACAGCACATAATCCCATTCAGACCATGGTACAAATTTAAACCTCACAAAAATGAGAAGTCTTAGCTCCCCTTTAACACATTAAATCTAGGATCTAGAGCTAGTTTGGGGCAGCTAGGTGTAGCAGTGGATAAAGCACCAGGTCTGGATTCAGGAGGACCTGAGTTCAAATACGGCCTCACACACTTGACACTTACTAGCTGTGTGACCCTGGGCAACTTACTTAACCCTCATTGCCCAGCAAAAAAAATAAATAAATAAAAAGAATATTCTAGTTCGAAGCCCTAATTTTAAAGATCAATATCATAATTTTATGGATAAAAGGTACATAAGAGGTTATCTAGTCCAAGCTCTTCATTTTACAGATGGAGAACCTGAGATTCAGAGAAGTTAATTGACTTACCCAATGTCACAAAATTACTAACAGAACCTGGATCTGATTTCAGGCTCTCTGATTTGAAGTCAGGTGTTTGGTGTTTTGTTGTTGTTGTTGTTGTTGTTGTTATTTTCCCCACTATATGTGGCATTTAAAATTATATGGTTGCCTTAATTCCGTCCCAAGTTTAGGGAAAGTTAGCTGGGGTTTCTAATATATTGTAACTTATAAATTAGAAGCTTTAGCACCAGTTTTGTGCATTAAGCATTTATTAAAGCATACCAAATATTAGTAAAGAGAGAACACGTGGTTCAGAAAGTTAAGAAAGCCTATCTACCCTAGAGGAGAGATAGAGCTTAGCTTGGCTTCCTTCTTTCTCCAAGTCCTCCACCATCCATGGAGGATAGAGCATGTCTGTCTAGAATCTTGCTCTGGGTGGGGGGAGAGGCGGCCCTTCCACACTGCTCAAAGCTAATTGGCTAGCATCATTCAAATCTATTGGTTTACTGGACTTGAGGGTGGTCCATGAGCAGAAGTACTGAGGTGAGAGTTCAGAGAACACACACACTCTGAGGGCCAGGCTTTCAGGTAGGTATGGTTTTAATTAAGTTAACTTTAAGTGAGTTAATCAGCAAAGTCAATCCAATCAATCTTAATATTATCCCCTCAAGAGGGCCCCCCCCCATCCCCAAACCCATTATTTTCTCACAGTTGTTGTTATTATTTCCCCCACTATACTAGTTTGACTGTACATGAAACAATAGTTGGGCACAAGTTCATCATAATTTTTATGAATAACATTAGTAATGGTAAAGCACCAAGTTTGTGAGGTAATAAAATGAAAAGAGGTCCTAAATGAAGCAATCTATCTTTCAGTTGGAGGCTAGGGAATATATTCTTGTAACCTGAAGAAGTTCAGCACTACCCTCTTGATCCAGCTAATGAGTTACCCCAACTCAAAAGGAAACATCTAAAGAGGCATTATTTCTGTTTGCCAGTGAAATGCATCAGATTATACCAAATGATATGCACTACATTATAAAAAGATTCCCATTGGAAGTATGCTGCCCCCAAATCTTCATGGCAAGACATTTCTCTTTCCTTGGCCTTACAAATTACTGGTTTCAAGCTCTGCTGGTAGCAAATGAGGGACAATTGACTAAGTTATTTTACAATTATGTTTATATGATAAATGATTACAAATTTGTCTCCTCTCCAGAAACACTCAAAACATAGGAGAAATACAGGAAATTGTGTATGTTTAAAATGTGGTAATGTGGGCAAACTTTTGTTACTAGTACTAAAACAAGTCATTTAAAATACTTTCCTTCTTCCCTATGTGATATTTTCCATTCCTTGAATCCAGGTATTCTGGTTTCCAACCATTTACTTGTAATCCCCATGCCCAGTTCTTTTCAGGCATTCTAACTTTAGCTTCCTTTGAATATTTTCCTGCTGACAGCCTCACATACTCCTCAGTTCTTTTTGGCTGCTCATTTCAGAATGAGTGAATGAATGAATGGAATGAATTAATTAATAAAAAACTTCTGTCAGAGGTTTACTGTGTGTCAGGCATTATGCTAAGGTCAATTTTGCATTCTTGAGATGTCCACATGAAAATAGAGATACTTTCCTAATGTATTAGGATCAGATATTAGCTTAGAAACACATATTTGGCTGGAAATAGGATAAAAGCTGTGGCACTTGGATAGCTACAACAGGAGGAATTAGAGGTACAACATAACAAACAAGTAGTCATCTAGTCATTGCTTGGTGACTTCCAGTAATGAAGAATTTGGAGAACCCATTAGATTTGGGGATAGTTTTAATTATCCCACAGCCTTTCTTTAATCTGCTTCTCTTCAATTTCTTCCCAGTTTCTCCTTGGTCTGTTATCTGGGGCCAAACAGAACAAATCAAATCTTACCTCCATATACGTGTGACAGTCCCTCAAATGCTTGAAGACAGCTGTCATATTTCACTTATATCTTCTTTTTGCCAAGCTAAAATAATCTTAGTTCAATTCCTTCAACAACCATTTCAAATATTCTCTTTACCATCTTTCATGCCCCCTTTATGTTCTACAACTCATCAATGTTCTTCCTAAATCATCATCATCTCCTCCTCCTTCTCCCCTTCTTCCTCATTTCCTATATCATCCCTTGACTCATAATAAGTTTGCGGTCTACTAAAGCCCCTCAGATCCTTCTCAGGAGAACTACTAACTGGCTTCCTTTGAATACTTTTCTGCTGACAGCTTCACATATATCTCAATTATTTCTGGCTGCTTATCTCTGAATGAATGAGTGAATGCATGACATATATCCTATCTTGTACTTGTGTAGTTGATTTTTGAAATTTATATTTAACTTATGCCCATTACATTTTATCTTGTCCCCAAGTTATAGCTTGTTGAGATCTTTTTGTATCTTGATTCTGTCATTCAGCAAGGTAGCTGATTTTCTTAGCTTTGTGTTACCTGTAACTCTGAGAAGCATCTATGGTGCAAGGATGTTTCAAACTTACTTCCAACTCTGACTTCAATTTTTTTGTTTTAGTTTTATTAATACCTTTCATTTTTATATCATCCTTATTTCTGGATATCAATCCCCAAATTGAACTCTCCCTAGTAAAAATAAAAAGTTAAGTAAAATGGATATAACTTGCAACATATGCAATATTCTGCTCTAATAGTTTCCCATTTCTTTTCTAAGAGGAAGGCACAATTACTTGATTTTCAGCTTCCTTTTACTGATCTTTTCACTTACATTGTTATAATCATTAAGCATATTTTTTCTCTAGTTCTATTTGCTTCAGTCTACATCAATTCATACAAATCTTCACATGTATCTCTGGATTCCTCAGTGATCATTTTACTACATAAAAATATTTTATTACATTCACAAAACATAGATTGTTCATTTATTCTCTAATCAATGGTCACATACTTTATTTCCAGTCTTTTGCTATCACAAAAAGTGCTGCTATGAATATTTTTGTAAGATTTGGACCCTTTTTAATAGTTTTGACCTCTTTAAGGTATATGTGCTCTCTTCTCAGAGTATATGAATAGTTTAGCCACTTTTCTCACATATTTCCAGATTGTTTTTTTTTCCCCTTTTTCCTTTCTTTTGTTTGTTTGTTTTTTTTTTTTAGTGAGGCAATTGGGGTTAAGTGACTTGCCCAGGGTCACACAGCTAGTGTTAAGTGTCTGAGTCCGGATTTGAACTCAGGTACTCCTGAATCCAAGGCCGGTGCTCTATCCACTGTGCCACCTAGCTGCCCCTCTTTCTTTTTTTGCAGGGCAAGGAGAATTAAGTGACTTGCCCAGGGGTCACACTGCTAGTAAGTGTCAAGTGTCTGAGGCTGTATTTGAACTCAGGTCTTCCTGAATCCAGGGCCAGTAGTTTATCCACTGTGCCACCTAGCTGCCCCTCCAAATTGTTTTTCACAATGTTTAGATCAATTCACAGCTCCACCAATAGTCTATTGATATATCTATCCACTTATAGTCCATCAACTTAAGGCTGTTTCCACTGTTTTGCTGTCTTGCCAATTTATACAATGTGAGGTGAAACCTCAGAGTATTAAAATATGAATTTTTCTCATTAATTATTTGGAGTATTTTTGTATAGTTGATAATTTCCTGTTCTTCTTTTGGAAACTGATCATATCCTTTATATGCTTATCTATTGGGGATTGATTCTTAGTCATATTTTTATGTTAATTACTCATATTTTGGGATAGCAAATCTTTATCAGTGATATTTGATTTAATATCACTACATCATTACATCATGGATGTAGATTGCTTGTTCTCAACAGAGTTATCAGCTTTTTTCTTCCTAAGATCTTGAATTATTTATACCTCCCTACCCCATCCAATCAATGACAGACAACTAATTTCTTACAGTGGACCCTGAAACTGTCAATTTTTTTTCCCTCTAATATTCCTTGCCAGCCTCTCTGACTGCTTACATTACTTATAGAAGCTGGTATTAGAAATAACCAGAAGCTATGTAGCTGAGCTAGAGATTTGGCAAAGACCAAACAGCTAGTAACAAATCTACCTGCTATCAGTTTCCGCAGAAAAAGGCTCCCTTGAAACTACAAACCCAGAATTGTGTTTGGTTTTGAAGTTGGGAAAAGGCATAGTTAAAGAAAAGGAGAAGGAAGAAGAAGAGGAGGTGGGGGGGGGGGAGAGAAGGGGAAGGGGAGGAGGAAGAAGAGGAGGAAGAAGAGGAAGAGGAGGAAGAAGAGGAAGAGGAGGAAGAGGAGAAGGAGAAGTATGTTGTTGATTCTCTAAGCCCTGTAAGAACTTGGGTTCTCAGCTCTGAGATGCTTGGACAAGATTCAGAATCTTAACACTTACAAAGTCATAAGGCTGAGTAATGGTCAATGTTAGGATAAGGACAATCATAGAACATGGAGAATTTAAGGTCTCTGTTCTATATCAATCTCCTGGTCCCTTTAGGGACCAGATACCTGGTGCATAGGGATTGAACTATAAGGAGGCACCATTAGGAGGAACGAGAAGGTAACCACAGCTGAGGCTAAAGCTCTGAGGCTTCTGTACATACAATCAGCTCATTACCCTCCATTGTCACCATGGAAAAGCAGGTCAGGCTGTCCCTCCCCTTTACCATATACAGCCCATTAGCTGCCAGTGAGTGCTCTTTTTAACCCTTTGATGAAGCACTTCCCTTTATTTTCATGTATATGAGAAATGCATATATGAGACCCAAATCCTCTCTAGGAAAGGCCCAAGGTTTTTGATTATAGTCAGTTTTTTACTTTATCAGGGTTTTTGTATTGTACTCTACTTGTGTGTATGGTTTGTCTCTCCAACTAGATTATAAGAGCCTGGAGCACAAGAACTTCATATGCTTCTTTTGCATCCCTGCAGCACCTTTACAATGTTTGGTGCATGGTAGGCACCCAGTAAATACTTTAAAGGCCATAGGATTTATAGCTGGAAGGGAGATAAGAGAAATCTAGTTCAATCTCTTAATTTTGTAGATGTAGAGTTTTATTGAATTAAAATTAAATATGCCCCAAATCTGAGGAGGAAACAAGGTCTGATGGAGAGAGATGGAGTTACTGATTCCTTGGCAAGTTAGGAGGGATGCAGGCTCTCAGACTGAGAAGTGAAAGAGCAAACACTGGAGACTGAGGAAGGAAGAACTAAATTGGGAGAAAGGTGACAAATATTTCTGTTTTCTTCCTTTCTTCTCTAGAATAAGTGCCTTTAGTGGCACAAAATGTGGAGGGAATAAATGAGGTACACAATTCATTTTGGGTGTGGTACTGCCCTCCTTGGCGGTCTCCATTTATTGAGGGAGTTGCCAACTTATTTCTTCCAAGGGTTAGTTGTTATTGAGGGAGGTTGGGTGTTGTTTTAGATTATCTGATTCAGAATCCCTGTCCTTTGGGTGGATAAACTGCCCACTTTTCTTGGCAATCAGGATATCATCTACAGTCACTAGTTCCAACACCACATCAGCTGCCACCCGTAGGCCCTGGGTCTTGACAATGAAGGGGTCAAATATTCCTTCCTGGGTTACATTTATTGTCCCTTCATCCCCCACTCCCATAACCATGTTCCCAGCCTGATGATGTCCTTGAAGTTGTGCCAATACATCTGCCCCTTGCACGCCTGCATTCTCTGCTAGGATTACAGGAAGTGACCTAAGAGCCCTGGCAAATGCAAGGATCCCAGGACCATTGGGCCCCTCCAATTGGCTTCCCAGTTCTGAAAGTTTTTTAGCCAGAGCCAACTCTGTTGCCCCAGCTCCTGGTAGCAAGCGGGGGTCCTGACTCAGCTGTGCATAGGCATTTATGGCATGATGAACAGCCTGTTCTGCTCCGTTTAGTCCTTCAGCCGTGGATCCCCGAAGGATCACAGTGAAAGCAGGTGCATGTAAGTATTCCCATTCAAATACCACAGCCAATCCCAGTGCCATTTCCTTTGTATATACCTTAAGGCATTGCCCTGCTACAAGGGGAGGCATCAAGAGAGGCAGCATAGTTATACCCATGACATGGCTCAGTTGGACCACCTGCCGCTTGGACTTTGCCTGCACGACCATGATGCCATGCTGATCAGCATGTAGTAGACTAATCTCATTTATTTGTCCCCATACCACCACCACATTGATACCCTTAGCTGCAAGTTGGGTCACTAGCATTGATGCCATTCTTTCCTCTCCTTTCTTATAGTTAATTAAGTCTTCAGAGCAAGTGAGGTGTGCAGCAGCAGGTGTATGGGGGCTAACAGGGCCAAAAGGGCAAGAATAGAGTGCCACCTTGGCTCCTCCAAGTACAACTGTAATTTTCCCACACGGTACTCCATACACTGCCAATCCTGGTATCAGACTTGAGTCACCCAGACCTGCCCCAGGCACTGAACATACTGCCAAGCGTTCAGGGTTAAAGCTTCCATCAGGATCCCGGGAATCATGGCATGCTTGGGTCACCAACTTTGCCAAGTAGTCAGGGTGGGAGAGAGAGTGGGTATATACTGCAGAACGGAGGGCCCAAGTTGGATCTTCCAAAGAATCTAGGGAGCAAACAACCAAGGTGGGCAGTATATTCAAGGCTTCATTGGTCGCCATAGCATATGCTTCGCGGACACGCGAGTGGGGCAGGCCGGCCCGTACCATGGCTTCAGCCTGTTCAAGCAAAGCCCCAGCCAGAAGAACAACAAAGGTGGTTCCATCGCCACTGTTCTGAGCTTGGGTCTGTGCTGCTTCCCTGAGGAGCTGAGCTGCTGGATGTTCTAGTTCCAAGGCTCCAAGGATTGTTGCCGCATACCCTGTACAGACAATTTCCCCCTGAGATGTCACGAGAAACTTCA
The DNA here is from genome assembly GCF_019393635.1 of Dromiciops gliroides. Taxonomy (NCBI): domain Eukaryota; kingdom Metazoa; phylum Chordata; class Mammalia; order Microbiotheria; family Microbiotheriidae; genus Dromiciops; species Dromiciops gliroides. The sequence goes on from NC_057865.1 coordinate 91,172,114, forward strand.
GCCTTCCATAAGGGCCATAGCAGCCACGAAGAATACCAGCCAAGGTCTTGACCGCTGCTACACTGCCCAGCAAGGATTTCTCTTGTTTGCTCAGACATTTTATCTCCTTATCCAGCACCTGTGGAAGGTCTACTGCTGAGGGGTCCGGATCTGCCATGGCCTGAAGAGAGAAGAAAGAAGACTATGGGGGCAAAAGGTCTGTGTGAATTTAATATTTCTTGTCTTTAAGGTCTTGGGGTAGCAAACATGCGCCAATTCCTATTCCCACCACCAAACACTGTTAACGCCAATTTGGAGAAGTCTTAATGGATAGGATCTAGTGGCTTAGATCCTAGGAAGTTGATGATGTCATGGGAAGGGTCCTTGGCCTGGGAAGACCATAATGCTCTGACTCTGAAGATATAGTAACCCCCCCCCCCCATTGACTTACGGAAGGGAGTGGGCTGTTAAGACCCCTTAAACTCCAGTAAGTGAAATTCTTTCTTCAATTGTAATTCTGCAGGATGAAGTCACAGAGGACAAGTGGAACCAGGAGTTGAGGTTGGGGGTGGGGGGTTGGGAAACAGGATATGAGATCACAGAAGGCTGTTTGGAATTCAAGGTAGTCCTTTTGAGTAGCAGAGGCCAATATTGTGTAGTAGTATCTGAGCTTCCAGCCTAGAATCTCCAAGCTTTGGAGGTAACAGAGGAAAAGGAAGTGTTAAGGATGGATGTGTATATATACACTCATATATGTCTACACACATGTAAATATATCTATATTTATGTATATCATTTCTATGTGTGTATGTGTGAGATGGGAGGGAGGGAGAAAGGGCAGGGTGGAGGGGGGAGAGAGAGAGAGATTGAGAATATTTTGTTGGCAATCACTTCAACTTGTGCCTGTTTATCAGGTTCCTTAAAGTGGCTCTTGATTTGTTTGTCTTTCAGATTCTAAGACTTGTGAGTCTATAACTGGCTGATTGTGTGCTCATGTGCAATTCATCAAAACAATATTGAGACAGCAAAAGGCTGGACTAGGCAAGGGAATAAAAGACAACTGATGATTTACATACAAACAGATATGAGATATGAAAGACAGACTGATCTAGAGATAAAAATAGACGTTTTAGCCAAATTTTCTTTGGATAGACTTTTGGAGAGGTGGAAAAAAGGAAGAAAGGGAGGGAGAGAGGAAGGATTTATTAAGTGCTCACTATATTCCAGGCATTGTTCTAAATTCTGGGCATACAAGGACAAACAACAAGAAAGACAGTTTCTGCCCTCAAGGAGTTTACACTCTAAAGGGGAAAGATAATACAAACAAAGAAGCTAAAAAGGGTTCTCCCTTTTTACTGGGAGGTATCCAATGTTTGAAGGAGTTGGAGGGAAGGGACTAGCATAATTTTGAAATCCAAAAAGTCAAGAACTGGTCTAGGAGGGTTATGAAGGCAGGCTGGTCTAATACCCTCCACAAAATGGAAGCTTTAGGCAGAACTCACTAATGGGAGAAGGGTGAGGAGGCAAAAGGGATATTAAGACATTCCATGGCTAGGGGGCCTCAGGCACTGAGAGAAGTTCCAGGATGATATATAGTGGTAGACACATAGTTTTGAAGTACAAAAAAGAATCAGGAACAGGTCTGAGATAGGAAAGATGAGAATAGAAATGGAGGGGGGAGGAGGAGGCTAAGAGGCTATGGAGAGAAAGTAGAGAAATAAAGGGATAGTAGTAATAGAATAATCTTAAATTTACCCTTGTTTGTAGTTTTATAAAAGGGTCTCCTTCTAGCATTTAATGTTTTGAAATACTTTCCCCATATACCCTAAGAAAGTCCTCTTCCTTTCTGAACCCTTAAGCAAAGACACCTTAGACAGCAGTAACTTTTGATAGAAGCCTCCAGGATAAAAAAAGAAAAGAAGAAGAAGAGGCAGCTAGGTGGCAGTGGATAAAGCACCAGCCCTGGATTCAGGAGTACCTGAGTTCAAATCCAGCCTCAGACACTTGACATTTACTAGCTGTGTGACCCTGGGCAAGTCACTTAACCCCCATTGTCCCACAAAAAAAAGAAGAAGAAGAAGAGGTATAAATGTAACATATAAGAGTAGACAGAGATTGGCAAAATCACTAAATATACTATTTAGTATAGGAAGACAGATTAACCCCACTAAATTGTATTAGAGAAGACCTTACCTTGGGAATGTGTTTCCTTTGCTTTTATGATAGTGATGCCTAAACCCCCCAACTTTAATGCTAACCATATGGAGACTGATAATACTATTCTATAGGTGAGAGATCACTTTAGACAAAAGGGAAATGTGTATTAAAAGTTATTACTATAGTAAAAGCTTTTTTAAAAAATAAGTATACATTTAGAGAACACGTTACAACTCTACTTTGTTTTGGCTTTGGAGACTCAGAAGAGTAGCTTCTCTTTTTTAAAACATGTTAAACCTAACTGAAAAATTCATAGCACCGTAAGTACCACGTACACAGATATTGTTGCTGCTGCTCATGAATTTTCAGTAATGTCAAGTGTAACAACTAGCAAACAGTATAAGCACATTGCATATGGATACATTGTATATAAGGATACAGGCTAGCTTATTCATTCTACAATCTTTCACATTTGGAAAGAAAGTTAGTGGATTTGTGTTGGGGTTTTTTTGAAATACTGAAAAAGCATTTCCCTTTTATTGATGTGAAATGTTATAATTTTTTAAAATGATATGTTATTTTGTCTCTAGTTTGTGTCTACATAGCACAAAATGAAGCAGTGTCATAATTGCCAAGTTTAGTTTGATTCTTGTAGGTGGACCATCAAATAACCATCAAATGCTCCCAAATGACTATTTTTATGTGAATTATATAGTTTGGCTGTTGATATGGATTAAACTAACCAGTGCCAAGTCTTCACTAGATGGTATTCAAACATGGTTATAGCTATAGTCACTTAAAATATAAATTTATGGAGCCATTTCATACTTTGCATAGAGAGATTATATGGTAGAGTTTAAAAAGCAAATTATTTCCATATATCACCAACTAACATTGAATTTTTATTCTGAATGTCATTTTTGGTCTACTTATAAGGCGTAGCCATCAAATCAGTTCATTTTGTATTTGTATGTAACTACAAAGGCAATAAACCCAAGAAAGTTGTTTTTCCATTTATGATGGCCACAAACTAAATTGGAATATAATTCCAATGATGAGTTATGCACAAATAGTGGTCTAATTGACATTCTCAAGGAAAAAAAAATATGATTGTAAAAGGGGGTTGGCTGATCAGGTAGTGAGTGCAAGGTATAATCAGGTGGACAACTTGAGTCACACATGGTTGCTAGACCTAGAAGAAGGCCTCTAGCACATTGAATAGACTATGGGGGACGTCTGAGAGAAGAGAGAAAGGAACACAGGATGAGGTGTAGATGAATTGATCTGCACTGATGAAACATTTATATGGATGATAGCTCATAGATCTTTTGTAGTGTTGAAGCCATGGCTACAATCATGACTTATTACCAGGAGAATTTTGGTAATATCAACTTCCACTGGCAAGGTATCTTCTAGCTTAATCTATTCAGTGTGGACTCACAACTACTACATTTGAATCTCAGTTTTATTACTTAACTATCTTTGTGATCTTGGGCAAATGATTTCACCTTTCTGGGACTCACTGTCCTCATCTGTAAAGTGGGGATGAGATTCAATTATATGATCGATCCCTAAATACTATGATCTATCCCCTCAGTGAATATTTCATATTCTATGAATAGTTTTTAAAGTTTTATTTTTCCATGAATAGTTTGCCTTAATGAAATGCACAAAGCATTCTTATCTATATGTATATTTCCCCTGTTTATCATGTTTCCTTTGTTTCCCTCATATCCATGTTGCCTTGCTTAGATTATAAACCCCTGGAGGGTAAGGCTCATGTCTTTCTATTTAAATAGTGATTTAGACATGACAAAAACACAATCATATTTATTAATAAATGCTTTTTTTGAACACATCAATTCCATTTCTCCCACCCTCATCTCCTATCTCTTTCCCTATTTTATTGCTATTTTGTTTAGGTCATTGAAATACTTTTTGCAAATAATTTTGGATTTTTATCTGAAGTTCACAATATGTCTATTATTAATTTTAAATGACTAAAATTTGGTTAAAATAGAGATGCTAGGGATTTTTTGTCATCGTTGCCTTTAACTTAAAGCAGTAATTTTTTGTGTTAAAAAAGCAAAAATGTAGAGTGATAGACTTAAAGTCTAGAGATTTGATCCTTAATAGAAAATCTAATTTAATTAGATTTTAACATTGTACACAAAATAGATTTTAGATGAACAGTCCAGAATTTAAAGAGTTATTTTAAAGTGCTGTATGCCTTCCCCCAAATAAATAAAAGATGGGCAAATTAATATTTCTATTATGATGACAGACTCTTGGTCTACCACTACAAGGATTACCTTATATTGTTCTGTTCTTACATGTTGTTTAGTTATAGTCTGTTTTCATAATGTCAGATTCTGTCAAACACTAAACCTTTGGAGGTAAACTTTTTGTATAATTTTTCCTTTCCCTCAAAAACAAAAGATCATTCTGACTTCAGAGAGTTTAATAAAACTTTCAAAGGATGTCACTCTTGCTTTTTGTGTGATCTTGGGAAAGGCCCTTAACTTCTTGGTGCCTCAGTATCTGAATTTGCAAAATGAGGGACTTTGGAGTAGATGATGTCTAGCTTCCACATATCTTTAGAAATTAAAATCAAAACCAGAACCTTGTCTTTGGTTACAATGTGATTGGGGGGGGGGAGCACAGATGATTAGTCCTAAATCCATCACTGCTAAAAAAAATTTAAATTGCATTTCTTATGAATGGTGGGTCAGTATTAGAGTAGGAAGAATAACGTCTAACCTTAACACTAGACAGTAGAGTCCGAAGAGAAAACAGCTAACTATCCCTGGAATCACTTGTCCTAGTAGCCTCATCACACTTGTCCATGCCAGCTACAAAGGGAACACTCACTACATAAAGGTATTTGTTATATTATCACAGTCTGTGCGAGTAGTTCCTCAAAATTTATAAGAACCCTAGCATTCTAAAGATTCTGGAGAAAGGCTACGGATTACAAACCCTATATAGCTTTATATTTTTATCACTACGTATTAGGAGAAGCGAACCCTAGAATTTTATCTTTTCGTAGCGACAGAACACTAGAACCAATTTACTCAGGTTTACTGGTTTCTTTGTTTTGCCTTTTAATGATTCATAGCATTATTGTTGGATAACGTTGCTTTTATGAGCCCTTGCGGGATATTTAAACAATGAACGTGACTATGTGGAAATATGTGGTGAAGTTTCACTGAATCCGGAGAGAACTGGAAAAATTATTTACAGGAAAAGGGTTTACTGAGCGTAATTTCTATATATGCCGTGAACGGCGCGGGCGCGCGCCTGTGACTTACAGAGTGGAGGAGCATGCAGGAGAAATGACTGTCCCAACGTTAGATTTATAACTATTATAAATTCCAGGTTTATTATATATAGGACTCTCTGCGTGTGTGTGAGCGTGTGTGTGAGCGTGTGTGTGAGCGTGTGTGTACATGTGTGTGCGTGTTTTTAAACTGCCAGCCTTTTTCTCCATAGCGAGTTCTCCACTGGATCCAGATCCCGGTAGTGGAATCCGCAGCTTGGCTTTCTCCAAAGCCGGAGTCGGAGTCGCAGCTGCAGCCTCCGCCGCTTCGTCAGGAGAGGGAGAGAGAGGGAGGGAGAGGGAGAGAGAGAGAGAGAGAGAGAAGGGTGTGGGGGGGGGGGGTGAGAGAAGGGTGGGGGGCGGGGGCGGAGGGGGCGGGGGAGGAGGTTGAAGAGAGGGAGGGAGGGAGCGGGTGAGGTCAGTGGCGGCCGCGTCGCGTCAGAGGGAGGAGGGGGAGTGGCGCAGGCGCGGAGGGAGCACTGTGAGTGGCGGCGGTGGGCGCCGGGAAGGGGGGGAGGGGGCCGCCGCGGGGAGAAGGGGGCCCTGGGGAGTTGGAGGGGAGTGGGGGAGGGAACGAAAGAGCGAGGGGAGTAGAGGAGGTGGTGTGTGTGTATGTGTGTGTGTACGGGTTGGTGTGTGTGAGAGTTGGAGAGGGCTGTGTCGCCTTCGGGGTTAGCCAGCGGAGCAGCCATTGCGCTACAGCCCCGTGTAACACACACGCACGCACACCCAGTCAAACTTCCTCCTTTGCTCCGGGAAAGCGGGGGAGCGATAGTAAAACAACAACAACAACAGAGAGACCCCAAACCCAGCCAGGGGGATAGAGAGGCAGGAGCGGGGGCCGGGACCCGCCAGCCCCCGCCGGCACCAGCTCCACCACCCCTGGAGCAGCAGCTGTCAAAACTTCGCCGCGTCTCTGCCGGGTCCTCGCGGCTCCGTCGGTGCTCCGGCCGCGGAGAGGCGGCGGCGGTGCGAGGGAGGGAGGGAGGGAGGCTGGGACCGACGGACGGACGGACGGACGAACGAACGGGGACTGAGGTCGGGGAAGTAGAGAGAGAGGGAGGGAGGGAGTCCCCCGGGCGGCCGCTGTAGCCGCCCCGGAGCCAGCCGCCCCTTCCGGGCGGGCGCCTCCGCCCCTACCTACCCCAGCCTCCCCCGTGAGGCTCCGGGGTGGGGGGGCGCTGTGGGGACTGCCTGGGCCGCCCGCCCCTCCTCCTCCTCCCCCCAGCCCCCGCCTCCTCCTCGGGCCGGCCCCGCTCCAGCGCTTTGCTGGGGTTGCCCTGTCTGTTCTCACCGCTCCCCCCTCCCTCCGCCCTCCCCCCTCCCCACGCTCGGCTCCGTCCCCTCCTCGGGGCCTCCGGGCGTGAGTGTGTCTCTGTGTGTGTGAGTGAGTGTGTGTGCGCGCGCGCGCGTGTGGGTCGCTGGGTCGCTCGCTCGCTCGCTCCATGTTGCCTCCTCTCTTGGTACCTGCTGCTGCCGCCGCCGCCGCCGCCGCCGCGCTCGGGGCTGCGGGAAATGCGAGAGGCTGAGCCGAGGAGGAGTCGCAGGAGCAGCCGAGGCGGCGGCGGCGGCGGGAGGAGCCCCCCAGTAGCAACAGCAGCAGCAGCAGGACGACGACGAGGAGGATCCATGTGTCTTTCCTGGTGACTAGGATGTCGTCGGAAGAGGACAAGAGCGGGGAGCAGCCCCAGCCGCCGCCGCCGCCGCCGCCGCCGCCGCCCCCTGAGGAGCCCGGAGCCCCGGCGGCCCCGAGCCCCGCAGCCGCAGACAAAAGACCTCGGGGCCGGCCTCGCAAAGATGGCGCTTCCCCTTTCCAGAGAGCCAGAAAGAAGTAAGTTGAGGGGGTGAGGGAGGTAGGCAGGCTGCCAGTCCTGAGCTCGGGGACCCGAGCTGTCACTCGACACACCGGGCCCCTGGCTACCCCGCCCCATCCCCCTCCGAGGCACCCCCTCCCTGCCTCCCCCGCCCTCGCCCTCTCGGGGGAAGTGGGGGTGGGGAGAGATTCGCTTAATGTCTTAATCAACCCCCCCCATACCCCCCCCTTCCTGATTTTAAACTTATTTTTTTTCTTATTCCCCACCCCCCACTCTGGAACACTGTGCACCTTTCTCTGCCAAATAAGGCCCCTAGTTGTGTCCCCTCCTTTCGTCAGGACACTTGCCTTCTGCAGTTTTGATTTCTGGGCTCTGTTTTCTTAGGACTTTTCTTGGGGAAGCTTCTTTTTTAAGGTATCTCGGCCTAACTGAACATTGGTTGAAACCAACACGATCACAAAAGTCCAGGCAGTGTCATTGCATAATTTGTTTTAAACCGCAGAGCAGTACACCTTCAGGAAACTCCTGGCTGTCAAAATGTCTTAGCGAGGTGGTCCTCGTGGCACTCGTTGGTGGGTAAGAGGGACTGAAAGCTTCGGGGGATGTTTGGCTTTGTTAAGTATTGATTTTTCTAACTCTTTCCCTCCCTCTCTGATTCTTAGAACTGCCTTTTGCCAATTTTTACATTTATAGGAAGTCGCTTTATCTCTACTTTCTTACCCCCCTTCTTCCATATACTCATAGAATTTCAGGGTGAAACGTAGTGCCACATTTTTGCTGTAACATACAAATAAGGTGGGGGGAGAATCATTGTTGACGTAGTACAGATGTGATGTTTAACTAAATTAGTATTGAAATACATAGACATTTAAGTGTTAGTGGACCAGGAATTTTTTGTTGTTTTTCGTTACATAAACTGTTAATACAGACTGCCTATTAGTAGATAGCTATAAAATTCTGCTTTGAGGGTCTTTGTCAGGTATTATGACCCTTCTTTTAAGTTAGGAATTCATTGACAACACTTGTTAATAAAAGTTCCATGAACTAAATGAGAGCTGTTCTTCTAATTACTCCTCTTCTATGCTGTGGTGACTTGAGCTTGGTGGGGAGAATTAGGAAGACTACTGAATGTCCAGGTATTGTTACCTGTTTTAGTTAGATATCATACTATTTTCTACATGCTAGCTTTTTATTTTAATGTAGAAGATGATGTTATTGGATGGCATAGCATGATATGGCATAACCTTTGACTGTATGGGCTCCTTTTTTTTTAAATCTTGTTAGGTTTTTGTTTAATTTGTTATTTGTATCTAAAATGGCAAGCCATGTAGTAAGCACTTAATAAATGCTTATTGATTGATTGCATCAATACTCATCACCAAGTTGCATCTCAGTAATGAGGAGGGAAATTATGTATATTTCAAACGATCATTTAATTTTCTAGACAAAAATAAGGAAAGTTTTCTAGCATCAGACATTCTGTAATATAACATACCCGGTACCATTTTAGTTGCTGTTACACTTAGCCTTTTAATGAAATAATTTAAAGTAGGGTAAGGTAGCACGCTTTTAAAAGTGGGTTTACCCTGTTGAAAAATTTACTTTTTACTCTTTTGTATTTTGAAAGGTACATGGATTGAGTACCATATTAGGATCTTAAACTCATGACTTTTTTTTCTTTCTAAATGTATATTGGTCATATTATTGGATATTAATTCTGATGGGTACAGTTATTTAGATGTCTTTCTAAACATTCTTAACATTAATACAGCTAACCTAATATTTTTACTCAACTTATTTAAGGTAATCTGTACTGAAATGAGCATATTACATTAAAACATCTTGTAAATTAACTAGATAAAATGATTAAAGACATTCACCATCATTTATCTTTAATTTCTAAATAATTTTTTGTGAAAGAAGAAAAAAATGTTAGAAAAAGGGTTTAGAATGTGTTCTGGACACAGTTGAGAAAACCCTACAACATTTATATTCTACTGGTATAAAACTTCAAAACATTTTGAAAAATTTTCACACTGAAAGGAAATTCATATTCTATTTGTAAACCAGTACTGTGTTTCTCAGTCAAGAATGAATGAGACTGTGATTTTTTTTTTTAAACTTTCAGGATAACAATATTTGGCTACAACGTGCTCTTTAGCTCAAAAAGATGAAGCTTTGTGTAAGTGATTCTAATATCCTATGAGTATTACATTTTTTCTTTTGAGTAGTGGAGTTGGTTTGTTGTTGTTGTTGTTTTAGTTTGAAGTAGTAACCCTTGGTCTTGAAGCAGGATCAAAACCTAATTCCTGTGAATGGAAACCAATACAAAAATTCTGTAGTACTAAGGTTTTTGTTCTTGTTTGTATGTTTGATTTTTAGTTGTGTTTTCCTTCAGTAAGAACCCAGCCAGGAGAGATGTCATTAGGTAGGACCTTGAAAGTGAAACTAACTGTTAGAAATATGAATTAGACCTTTAATAGCTAAAAAGTCTTGGTCTTGTGAAATAATATCTAAACTATTAAAAAATAAATTAGTAAGATGTAATGGGATAAAAATCTTCTAAAATATTAAAACTGAAAATACCTCATTATGAAACATTTTTCATTTAAAATGAAATTTCTCTAAAGTCTGATATTAACTTTAACTCTATTGGTAAAAAATAAAAACCTTTTGGGGGTTGGGGTGTGCTTATTTTTTCCTCATGGATTCAAAGCCAATAAAGAAATGCTTTCAGCACTTATTTTTCTCCCATTAGCTATTTAGTTGTTGTTTTTTTTTTTTTTGCTAGATACCATTTTTTAAAAATCCCCAGGCAATCTAATTGCTGGTATGGTATTAACTATAATTGTGTCAAATTATGCTTATTATAGTCAAGGACTTTGAATTAGGCTATTAGTCTTAGGACAGAATTTTTTAAAAAGTGTAGTGAAATTAGGCTTACCTTGTTGAGATTTCACGTGGAATAGCAAAAGCTTATTTTGTCTGCATTTTAAATATACTAGTTAGTAATTCAGATTAATTAGTATGGAAACCTGGAGTAGTTGATACTGATGCAAGTACAAATATTGGTTAAGAAGTGCCAGGACCACTAATACTAATACTGGACAAAGGGATCTGTTTGAAAGTTGTATTTTTTTTCCTCTCAGTTAACAGTAAGGGAGCCTTTTTTAAAAAAAATAAAATGTCACTGAGGAGTCCACAGTCTAAATTTTATGCCACTAAATTAGTTGGGTGAGGAGGACAATTCCACAATATCTACCAAGCTAATAAAGTTGTTTTGAGAAATGGTGAGGAACTTCCCCTGACCTTTATACATGACCTGCTCATACCCTGAAGCATTTTTATCATGTGGCAAGAGAATCCTTGCTATTAGAGAACCACCTTGAGGAGTATTACTGCTGTAGAAAATAACTTAGGAACTGACTTGTAATAATACCATTCAAAGACTGAGTGTTTTACTTGGTGAGTGTGGCTCCCTTGTATCTGAAAATGAAGAGAAAAAGGGGAAATTGTACTGCACCATTATGATATTTATGGTGGTAGCAAAGATGTCACTGGTCATCATTACTATCATTTATTGCTCAGGGAATACAAAAACTCCACCTATATTTCATGAGAAGGCACCTTCAAGTAGCTTTTTTGGTAACTAAAGTATTTTTCAAAGTAAATGAAAACTTTGGAAAATTGATATCATGATGAACCTGACACTGTTGAAAAGCAGCTCTTGAGAAGGTGAGATTTTTCCTTTGTGCTTTTTTAAAAAACTGATTTTATGGTAGTTTGCTCTTTTATCTCTGTGCTTAGCTATTTATGTGTCTTGTTAAATATAATTATGTAAAATATGTAATCTATGTTCCAATTTGGTTAGAAAAACTCTTGGTATGAAATATTTTGGGATAGTGTATAATAGCAGACCAGCTCAAAATTGGAATAAAGACTAGAAAAATTGTAATTTCATCTTTCAAATAAAATTGGAATTGCAAAATTCCAAAAGCTTTTCTTTATCCAGATGCTTGATTTCATTCATTAGCAATTGGGGCTTTTCCCCCTTCTATTTCAAACATGATGTCACTGCTTGTTTCTTTTTCCTCTATATTGGTTCTTTTCATTTTATATTATCTATTTTTAGTATAGGGAATTTTTGTACAGGAAAAAAATGTCATCTTAGGTTTTTTTAGTTTTATGCTTTACTGTCAGGATTGGTAGTTTCCAGGGTATCAGGCCAGAAGACAGAATTTGGAGCAGAGACAGGACAGTGCTACTTGTTTACCCTCTTTAAAATTATAAATTAAACCACAGGCCTTGGTCAAATTTCCTGTGTCCAGGATAGTTCAAATCTATTAAAAATGCAACTCATAGTTATTACTCAAAGGAGGTTTAAAATTTTTTTTTTTACTGCTACTTAAAGGCTTTCAGGCTTCATAGCACTTGATAAACAACCTTGGGAGGTACTTGCTATTATCCCTATTTTACAAACGATGAAATTGAGATAGACCAAGATTGTGACTTGCCCAGGATCCCATACATTAGTGAGTGTCTGAGCTAGGATTTTGAACTAAGGACTTCTATTAGCATTCTATCTTGTGTGCCTCCTAGATTCTTTAAAGCTTTCTTTCTAAGACCAGATTTTAGTTAACCAAAAACTGCAGGTGCTATTCATTCCTTCTTCCCCAATCCAATGGTCCTTCATTGATCAGGGCTTTGGACTGAATTTGATGACTGGTTTTAATGGGACAGAGGTAGACATCTTTAAAATTCCACATTTCTTTTTCTGTATCTTTTGTTCTTTCTCTTTATTCCCCCCCCAATCATTTTAATCTCCTTTTTCTTTATTTTACTTTGCTTCTTCCCTTCCCCTGTTTTTTTAAATTTAATTATTAAAACTTTATTGATATCTTATGTTTTTATAATACTTGTTTCCCAGAATATCTTTGAATCTTCAAGAGAGTCATACTATTAAGCAAAAATAAGTAGGAGAAAAAGAAAAAACATTTCAGCAAAACTAAACATATTGCAAAAGTCTGAAAGTATGGGTATTGATATCCAATTTACTCTATCCCTGCAAAGAATGGGTTTTAGGTGCCTCCCTATAGCTCTTCTTTGGCGTCTTATTTTCCTCTATTATTTTAGTTCTGCCATGCTGCCTACTAGGATTTCTTGGCAGCATTAATGCAAAACCTATGGAGTGAAATAATAATGGCAGTTAACATTTACATGGTGCTTTAGAGTTCTGTAAAGCACTTTTCTTACATGATAACATGTCGTCTGGCTTTATGGTGGTCTTGCTAGTGTGGGAGAGCAGAATCAGACATGCTTTTGGAGGTGACAGATTTTAGATAGGGGAGAGAATGAGTAGTAATTAGTTGTTAGTAATATTAGTCTACTTATTTGAAGTATGTTAAAGAAATAGCAGAAAATTAACAGCAATAAAGTCTTATCTCTCCTAAGATTTTCAAGGCACTTGAAGGATAAGGGTAAGAACGCTATTTCTATTTGACTTTGTAGCTGTTTTTGCTTCTGATGGTGTTAGTCTTCTCCAGGGTACTCGGGATATATTGACTTCAGCCAGTCATTGTCAGTGACGAATATGCATGTAGATGGGTGGGTGGTTGTGGTGTAAATTGGTAGTAATTTTTAAGACCATATGTAGTTAAAAAATTTTTTTAGGATAAGTATTTGGATACTATGAATTGTTTAGTTCAAATGTAAAATGCCTGATGTATACAGGGCCACTGGGTTAGGTGGTGCATAAGTAAATACAGTTGCATAAAAAAATACAAAAATAGTTATTCAATTTGGAGGGAGAAACCACTATAGTTAGGGAAGATGAGAATTGTGTAAGACTTCACAGGGGGCAGCTAGGTGGCATAGTGGATAAAGCACCGGCCCTGGATTCAGGAGTACCTGAGTTCAAATCTGGCCTTAGACACTTGACTAGCTGTGTGACCCTGGGCAAGTCACTTAACCCCCATAGCCCCACAAAAAAACCCAAAACAAATCAAAAGACTTCACAGATAATTCTCACAATTAAAATGATCCTTAAAGGACAAGGATTTTGAGGCACAAGTGAAAAGGTATATTTGAGGTATGATAAAAACTTGTGTAAATGGGGGCAGCTAGATGGCACAGTGGATAGAGCACTGGCCCTGGAGTCAGGAGGACCTGAGTTCAAATTCGGACTAAGACACTTAACCCCCATTGCCTCACGAAAAAAAAAAAAACCCAACAAAAAAGCAAACTTGTGTAAATGGTTGGAAGTAGGAGTTGAGTCCATTGTCTTGCGGGCTCCCCCCCCCCCCACTTGCCCAGGGTCACACAGCTAGTAAGTGTCAAGTGTCTGAGGCCGGATTTGAACTCAGGTCCTCCTGTATCCATGGCCATGCTTTCTCCACTGCCTGCCCCACCTAGCTGCTCACTTAGTCCATCTTTTTTTGAACATGAAGTGCTTGAAGTGGCATAAAAAGAAATATTTAGAAAAATAGATTGAATCAAACTACAGAGAGACTTAAAGGTTAGGTTGAGGAGTTGTCTTGTTCTGAAAGCAATAGGGAACCTTGAAAAGGTTTCTTGCCTTTTTTTTTTTTAAACAAAGGTTAAAGCTGAACATGGGTTTGTTTGTTTTTTGGGGGGGAGGGAAGATGAGGCAGCTGCTGGATGTATTTTGGCCTTTTGATAATGGGGGGAAGGGAAATAAACACTACTGGGGAAGGGAGAGACTGAAAACAAGGGAACAAATTTGGAAACTATTAAAATACTCTAGGTTTAATGATGATATGAACTAGAGTGGCAAAGTAAGTACAGAAATAGTCAAAGAATACTAGGGTACGAACCATGGTGACAGAATTGTGATGTCTTCAAAAAAGGGGGACTATGGGGCCAGAGAGCAGGAGTTTAGGTGATATGCATTCATGGGATACTTATCTGTTGGAGCTAGAAGAGCTCTTGCAGATTATCTTGTTTGCTCCCATCATTTCATGATGAAGAAACTGCTATTCAGAAGTAAAGTAGCTTGGTGTGGTGGTTGTATAGTAACAGAATAGTGACTTAAAACTCTGACCTTTCCATTTCAAGTATAGTGTTTTTCCCACCACATCATGGGAACATGTATATATGTATATAGATATTTTATTTCTGGGCAGGCTTTTGACTATGGAAATGTTATAGTGGAAGGTAGTATCCTATGCAGAAAGACGGTATTTTGGAAGAAGAATGAGTTGGGGGTTGATGTGGGGAGATAATTGCCATTGTGGATATGTATTCTGTGAAATATGCAAGTGGACATTTCCAGCAATCACTTGCAGGTATAGAACTGGCATTTGGGAGAGATTTAGAGCTGGATATATAGATATGGGTGTTATCTGTATACAGATAAAAATTAAACCTATGGGAACTGATGAGATTAAAAAGAAAAGATGTTGAAGGTCCAGAATAGAACCTTGGGGGAACAAACATACTTGAGGACTAGGAAATTAATGATGAGAAAGGGAGACTGAGAAAAGATGAAACCAGTAAGAAGAGAAGTATGTCGCAAAAGTCTAACAGTGAATGAAATAGAAAAGCCAAAGGGCTGTGATCAACAGCATCTAAAGTTCCAGAATGTCCAAATAGGATGAGGACTAGGAAAGGTCATTGGATTTAGTAAAAGGTCATGGGCAACTTTGAAAGAGAGCAATTTGATTTGAGATATGGGAATAGAAACCACATTGGAAGAGATAGAAAAATGAGTAAGAAGGGAAAAAAGAAGTAATGATTGTCAATTACTTTTCTTTGGAGATTGGCTGTGAAAGGGAAAGGGTCAAATTTTCAAGGTTGGAAATTTAATAATAATAGCATTTATATGTGGCTACTAGATGTCAGGCACAATGTTAAATGCTTTTGCAAATATTACTTTGTCTTCAGAGCCATGCTAAGTTGCTATTACAGTCTGAATTTTACAGTTGAGGAAACTTTGGCAAACAGTTTAAGTGACTTTGCCTAAGGTCACATGGCTATTAAGTTTCCAAAGTCAGATTTAGACTTTATTAAGTCCTTTAATGGCAAAACAAGTGATAGTATTCTACTAAACTAGTTTCTAAGGCTGATTCTTGTACTTGTTGACTTTACTGAAGATGGAGGTGAAGGAGAAAGAATCAAGCATGCCAAGATTCTTAGTTCTGACCAGGAATAATGGTCCTATTAACAGAAGCATAGAAGTCAGACAGGAAAGCTAATTGACAAGGCAAGATGAATGATAGGAGAAAAATTGTGTTAAACCTGCTGATTTTGAGATGAAGGCATATATATTAGAAGAGAAATTTCTATCAAAGCATTGGGGTCTAGGAGAGAAATCAGAGATGATTTGATTTGGGGGGGTGTTGTCCATGAAGAGGTCATAGTTTCAACCCTGAAATTGGGGAGATCTCTCAAAGAGAAAGTGGACAGAATCATAGCAAGTTGATATAGGGTCACAGATGTAGATTTGTAAAGAACCTTAAGGACATCATCCAGTCCAGCTTCTTCCCTCTCCCGGTTCCCCCCCCCCCCCCATTTTACACATGAGAAAACTGATTGCAGGGAGTTTGACTTTTTTGGGGGTCCAAGGTAGTTCAGCTGGATCAGAGCCTTGGTTTTTTTATTCTGTGTAGTGTTTTTTTTTTGGACTGTCAAATTGTTCAGTAGCTAGAGAGGAATAACTATGGTTTTGTGGAAAGTGCTGGAGTTTTTGTCTGAAGACCTGGGATCTAGTCCAATTCTATCTACTGCTTAACAGTGCAGCAACCTTGGGCAAAAATAATTAGTCACCTCTCTGAGACCCTAATTTCTCATCAGGATCAGTGTACATGATAAATAAAGGAAACAGCAACTAAAACCAAACCAAATGCTTTATACATGGATGTCCCTAAATAAAGGGGGGCGGGAATAAAAAGACATGTCAGCTGAATGAATTATATATTTTTTATTGCAAAACAAGAGATGTCATTTCCTGGAAGAAATAGAATACTCAGTTTTATTTTAGAAGTTGTTTGAATAATGTTCTTGCCTATTATATAGCTGTCCTATAAAAGTGTTGCTGGCATTGTTGCAGAGTGCAGACCTCTTTAAGCAGGACCCATGATTTCATCTAAAGGAAAATGAAATGGAAAAGGAAACAGGTTGTCCTGTAACAGTGGAAGGGATGTTAGATCTCTCTCTGTCATTACCAGCAATATTCTTTTTTCTTTTTTTTTGGTTTGTGTTTGAGGCAGTGAGGGTTAAGTTACTTGCCCAGGGTTACACAGCCAGTGTCAAGTGTCTGAGGCTGGATTTGAACTCCGGTCCTCCTGACTTCAGGGCTGGTGATCTATCCACTGCGCCACTTAGCTGCCCCCTACCAGCAATATTCTTGCCACAGTCCTTAATAGGCTGATTCTTCACCTGCAAGATGGTCATCTGCCTGAGAGTCAGCATGGCTTCAAAAAGGGCTCTGAGGAACTGTTGATACGGTGTTGCTGCTTGACATCTCTAGGAGAAATGTCAGAGGAACAGAGGTCTGTATATAATATACGTTGATCTATCTGACCAAGGTCTTTCTTTGATAACATTAGTTGTGAGGGCTTGTGGAAGATTATGACAAAATTTGGTTGTCTGGAGAAGGATTGTATGTCATGTTCATGATGGCATGCCTTGCATAGGTTCTGGATAATGGATGATGCTCTTCTGTTTTTCCAGTCACTAATAGAGTGAATGGGACTGTGTACCTTCTCCCATGCTTTTTAGCATGTTGTTTTCAGCGATGTTGTTGGACAACTTCAATGGGGATGAAAATAGCATCAGGGTCAGCTACCACACTTGGTAAATTATTTAACTTGAACAGGCTACAAGTCAAAACCGAAGTGGAAGCTGAGTTGGTTCGTGACTTTATGTTCCTAGATAGTTGTGCATTCAGCATAGCCTCTGAGGCAGAGATGCCACAGAATATGGATCCATTCTCTGCTGCTTGTACTAATTTTGGCCTGACAGTTAACGACAAGAAAACCCGGGTTCTCTACCAGCAACACCACACCATCCATACATGGAACCACCAGGTGCAGCAAATGGAGTAATGTTGAATGCTGTGGATAAGTTCACTTATCTTGGCAGTATACGTTGCAAGGATGATGAGGTTTACACCTGGATTGAAGGAACATGTGGGAGAGAAGGGGTATTTAGATTCCTAGCCAGACCTAAGATCTACAGAGCCATTGTTTTGACCTCATGTTTGTATACCTGTAAAAAACCTGGACAATATTACCAGCACCATGCCAGGAAACTGAATAATTGCTTCCATTTGAATTGTCTTAGGAATATTTGCAGATCACTTGATGAGATAAGGTACTGGACACTGAAATCCTTTCTTGAGCTGAACTGCCAAGCATTCTCACTCTACTGCAGAGAGTGCAACTCTGATGGCCTGGCCATGTTGTTCAAATGCCAATGGTACGATTGCCTGAAAGACTATTTTATTTTATGGAGAACTCACACATTGTAAGTGCTCACATGGAAGTCAGAAGTGACACAAGGATACATTCAGGGTTTTTCTGAAGAACTTTGGAATTGATTGTGAGACATGGGAGATGCTGGCACAGGACCACCTAGCATGGTGTACCAGCATCAAAGAACAAAGTAGAACTGCAGTGGTTTAAAAGATGTGCAAATTTAGAGACATCTCCATTCTAAATGTTCCTATAGACTATTTGTGTCTGACCTATGGTAGAGCCTTTTGAGCTCATTGGTCTGATCAGTCACAGCCTGAAAGAAGATTGTACCTTCACTTTAACATGGTGGTGTCATTTTGGTCCTTCTGAGCACAAAGGACAACCACCATCCTAGCCATTTGCAGTGGTCCTCTTGCTTCTATGTAGACTAATTCATGTGGTAAACTGGTTGACTAAAGTCATAGTGAAAAAATTCCAATTTGTTTGTAGAGTGGCTATGACAAATTTCATGGATCCGATGGACAAAATTCAGGAGCATTCTTATCACTTTTAACAATCTAGGTTTTTGAAAGCCCTTTATTAGGAAAGATGATGTAAAACCCTTTAGTTTCCTGATGATGATAATAGCTACCTTTTATATTCAATTCAGTAAAGATTTATTAAGCTTTATATGTATTAAGTCCTGAGGATACAAATAAGAGAGAGTTTCTGCCCTTAAGGAGTTTACAATCTAAAGGGGGAAGATAACAAATTTGAGGAAGTTGGAAGTGGGGGGAGGGGAGGTAGACACCAGGTTGCATATTCTTCCATGGAGTTGAGGCCAAGCAGAGCTGCAGATGCCAAGTGGAGTGAGTTGCAAAATCCAGGTTCTGCTCTCTCTATAGTAAGGCTTTGGGTAGAGTTGAGTGCCCTATCCTCCATCCTTGTAGCCAAAGGGGAAAGGAAGCTTAGGGAGGTGGGAAGGTGTTGAGTATGTTCAAGGCCGAGTTAAATAGCTTGATGAAATTTCTGGTGACCAGTATCCTAGGAATGACATCTTGTTCGTAGAGTTGGAACCAAGCAGAGCTGTAGATCCAAGGTGGAGAGAGCTGCAAAATCCAGGTTCTGCCTACTTTAAGGTTGAAAAGTGCTTCAGTAATGGTCAAAAGATATGAACAGGCAGTTTTCAGATGAAGAAATCAAAACTTTCTATTGTCATATGAAAAAATGTTCTAAATCACTATTGATTAGAGAAATGCAAATTAAAACAACTCTGAGGTACCCCCTCACACCCATCAGATTGGCAAATATGACAAAAAAGGAAAATAATAAATGTTAGAGAAGCTGTGGAAAAATTGGAACACTAATGCATTGTTGGTGGAGTTGTGAACTGATCCAGCCATTCTGGACAGCACTTTGTAACTATGCCCAAAGGCCTATGGGGCTATGCATACCTTTGACCCCAGTAATACCACTAGGTCTATATCCCAAAGAGATCATAAAAAAAGGGAAGAGGACCCACATGTACAAAAATATTTATAGCTGCTCTTTTTGTGGTGGCAAAGAATTGGAAATTGAGGGGATGCCCATCATATGGGGAATGGCTAAATAAGTTATGGCATATTAATATAAGAAATGATGAGCAGTCAGATTTCAGAAAAACCTGGGAAGACTTAAGTGGACTGATGCTGAGTGAAGTGAGCAGAACCAGGAGAACATTGTACACAAAAACAGCAACATTGTATGATGATCAACTGTGATAAATTTAGCTCTTCTCAGCAATACAATGATCCAAGACAATTCAAAAGAACTCACAATGGAAAATGCCCTCTGTATCCAGAAAAAAGAACTATGGAGTGTGAATGCAGATTTGTAAGGAATTGGTTGTGATTTGGGGTTTCTGTGACCCCATCTTTGGCTGGGATTGGAGGCCAGGCTGCTCTTTACAGATTAAACTACACTATTTCTGCTTTTTGTGGTTTTCTTTTTCTTTCATTGAGATTTTTCCCTTTTGTTCTGATTCTTCTTTTGCAAATTTTCGCCCCCCCTGGGGCAATGAGGTTTAAGTGATTTGCCCAGGGTCATGCAGCTAGTAAGCATCTGAGGCCTCATTTGAACTAGCTTCTTCCTGAATCCAGGGCCTGTGCTTTATCCACTGCGCCACCTAGCTGCCCTTTTCACAACATTTCTAATGCAGAAATGTTTAATGTGATTGTACTAACCTATATCAGATTTCTTGGGGAGGAAGGAAGGAAGGAAGGGAGAGAGGGAGAAAAATTTGGAACTCTTACAAAAATGAATGTTGAGGGGCAGCTAGGTGGCGCAGTGGATAGAGCACCGGCCCTGGATTCAGCTAGACCTGAGTTCAAATCAGGCCTCAGACATTTAACATTTACTAGCTGTGAGACCCTGGGCAAGTCACTTAACCCCAGTTGCCTCCCCCCCCCCAAAAAAAAAAAAGAATGTTGAAAACTATCTTTACATGTAGCTGGGAAAAAAAAATACTATTAAGATTAAAAAAAGAAAAGTGCTTCAGTGGCTTATATAATGCTAAATGAAACTGTATGTGATTTTTAAATAGTCTAATTTAGGAGATCCATGGTTTTTTGTTTTTTAAAAAAGTTGAGGCACATTCGCATGTTATGGAGAAATTTTTGCCATGTAGGATACATACAGTCTTAATATAGAATATGAAATATTTGTAATTAAAGAGAATAAATGAAAGTGGAGAAACTAGGGAGCTTTCATCAAGGTGATTTAAGTTAGCACCTTGTAAGAAGCAAATGTGGTAACATGCACATTTAATCCCAGTAATAAGGCTAAGGTTAGAGAGAGGATCCTGTGAGCTTGTGAGCTCTTAAGTTAGATCACTATGTATGTTCATCATTGGAAGGGTGAACTGGCCTGGCTTTCTCTCAGGCAGAAGTGGGATTGACCTGTGAGTAAAACAATGGACTTCCAGTCTGGAAGTTTGGGGACTCAGTCTTTTAAAGGACCAAAAAGGAAAAAAAAGAACAAAATTCCAGATTGATAAAATGTACTTTCCCATACCATTTATACTGATTTACTTTGTTTTAAGAGTTCGCATCATTTTTTTTTTAAAAGCCTGTTTGGTTGTCTCATTATCTATCCATTTAATCATTCATTCATTTAATTTTTTACTGTGAACTTCAAGGACTATTAAATATAGTTGGTTAGAGGTTTATCAATCTTTGGTTATGGCAAGTTAACACTCATAGAGTGTTAGAATTGGAAGTTTCAACCCCAAGAAAGCTGGGCTTTTTTTTCCTCCATTGCAATTTGCAGGGGTCCAAAACCAACCCCAAACCCACCAAAAATCTCATTACAGCATGTGTGTTAAGAGTAGAATATCCAGGCTGGAATTTTTGGAGACATGAGTTCTAGTTCTGACTCCACCATGAGTGGAATGATTATGAATAATTCCCATTTATCTAAAAAATTTTTTTTAAAGTGAGGCAATTGGGGTTAAGTGACTTGCCCAGGGTCACACAGCTAGTAGGTGTCAAGGGTCTGAGGTCGAATTTGAACTCAGGTACTCCTGACTCCACGGCCAGTGCTCTATCCACTGCGCCACCCAGCTGCCCCCCCCCCCATTTATTTATATAATGCTTCAAGGTTTGCTAAAGTGCTTTCTTTGTGAGGTAGGTATTATAGTTATTGTTTTACAGATGGAAAAGACAAATGAGGCAAGAAGATACTTAAATGAGTTGTCTGTGGTCAACGAGCTTTTTTTTTTTTTTTTTGACACCAAGTGCTCTTTCAAGGGATTCTTCCTGGGTTTGACCAAGTGATGTTATGGCTTCTCACAAGAGGAGCCATTGATAGCTCTAAAATCCTCTGACACTGAGAAAAAGGAAGTATCAAATATGTATGTTACATGAGGTGATAAATAGATTTTGTTATGGTTCATTATGCATTTATTTTTTGTTTGTTTTTGTTGTTTTGTTGTCTTTTTGCAGGGCAATGAGGGTTAAGTGATTTGCCCAGGGTCACACAGATAGTATGTGTCAAGTGCCTGAGGTTGGATTTGAACTCAGTTCCTCCTGAATCCAGGGCCGGTGCTCTATCCACTGTGCCACCTAGCTGCCCCTATACATTTATTTTTTGTAATATTTTCATTTTTTTAAATATTTTGATGACTTGTATACTAGCTTTCCAAAATATTTTTTTAAAGGTAAACATACCTATACATACATACGAGCCTAGCATCTGTGTTCAGTTTTTCGGTTGTGCTCTACTCTTTATGACCCCCTTTGGGGTTTTCTTGGCAAAGACACTGTAGGGTTTGCCACTTCCTTTTCCAGCTCCTTTTACAAATGAGGAAACTGAAGCAAAAAGGGTTAAGTAATTTGCCCAGTATCATATAGCTACTAAGTATATGAGGTAGGATTTGAATTTAAGAAGCTGAATTCCTGACTCTAGACCTGGTGCTTAATCCATTGTGCCACCTAGCTGCTCTTCCTAATGTGTAAATAGTGTTAAATATTAGTACTTGGGGTAGAGGAAAAGAA
Source organism: Dromiciops gliroides (assembly GCF_019393635.1). Lineage (NCBI taxonomy): Eukaryota > Metazoa > Chordata > Mammalia > Microbiotheria > Microbiotheriidae > Dromiciops > Dromiciops gliroides. The sequence continues at coordinate 91,194,330 of NC_057865.1, forward strand.
GCAATAGAAAGAAAGGACTTTATATTTTTTATATATTTATATTTTAAATATTTTATTTATATTTATATTAATATATTTTTATGTTGAAGTATGTTTTAGTACAACATTTGATTATAAATGTCTGATAGTTGAGAATTTCACATTATGTATATTGAGCATTTACTGTGTTGAGTCAGTAAGCATAAAATGCCTTTTATCTGTCCAGCACTCTATTAGGCACTTAGTTCATTGTCAGAAATTGTTGAATATAGGGTTACTATATGCCCATAAATGTCTTTGTGTATATGTATTATGTGTATCTGTATTTACAGTATGTATGAATCCTTTTTTATATCCTAGATGTCCTGGGATTTATCTAATTTTAAGAATGTATATTTAGAAATTAAATATTTTTTTCTTCAGTCAACTTTTTTTGGGGTAGGGCAATGAGGGTTAAGTGACTTCCCCAGGGTCACAGAGCTAGGAAATGTCAAGTGTCTGAGGGCAGATTTGAACTCAGGTCCTCCTGAATCCAGAGCCAGTGCTTTATCCACTGTGCCACCTAGCTGCTCCCATTTCTTCAATCAACTTAACAAGATTATATAAGTATATCCTTTTTTTTACATGGTCATGAATATTGGTTCAGAAAATATGTTCATATTGTGTAAGGATGTATTTCATAACATGTCAGAGGGAAAGTTTGGACTTCATGTAGAGGCCGGAAACCCTTTAGGTATATTTTGTGGTCTCTGCTTATCTTGCAATACAACCTAGTGACAAGGAGGCATCTCTCTCTCTCTCTCTCTCTCTCTCTCTCTCTCTCTCTCTCTCTCTCTCTCTCATATATATCCTTGTCTGTGGTTTGCAATTCTCTTATTGCTAGTTGATTGGTCTCTGGGAACTCTAGAAATGAAGTCCTTTTCTGATTTTGACCCACTTTTGAGAGACCATCCCTCATCTGGAGTTGGTATTGTGGACACAGAAGTTTGTAATTCTCTGTGTCAGACAGTTGCCATCTCACTGTGGTTATCTGACTTCAAGACAAATTTCTATCTCTTAATCCTGTTTTTACTCCTACTACAAATCTTTCTTTAAAGCAACATTTACTTCTGATATGCAACTTAAACATTTTTCTTGATGTAAATGTATTTTTCATTCACATCTTCTCTAGATAATGAAGATAACAACTTAATTTCTTGCATTTTTCCTGCTAGTTTGACAGTAGTCCATGGGAATTGATAATATGTAGAAAAGACTTTGGTAGAATAAGTGATAATGGCAAAATCAGAAGCATAATCTGCCTTTAGGATTTGCAGAAATGACTAAACTAGGATGGAGGTAATCATTTTAAATAAGACTTGGCACTTTGAGACAAATGTATACCTTTGGTAGTACAGGATTGAAGGGACTGAAATGTGGGGTTTCTGAGAATAGAGAGGATTATGAGAAAAGTTATAAAGGCAAACTTGATATAAGTAAGCAACTAACTGGATATGGATGGTAAAGGAAGAGGAATAATAGGTGACTGGTTTTAATCCTGGAAGAGTGAGAGAATCATGGTGCCATTATGATTTTTTTATTATGATTTTAATAAAGAGTAGAAATCAATATTTTGAAATACAGACATACTTAAAAGGAGGCACAGGTTTTAGAGGCAAAATGAAATTAGTTTTGGGCATGGCTGAATTGGAGATGTTAATGGAATATCCAATTGGAGATGGTCAGTAATCATTTGGAGTAATGGACTGTTCATCAGGAGCAAAGTTGAAGATAAAAAGATTTTAAAGACCTCTCTATATGGAGGTGATCGAAATCATGGGAGTATATAAGATTGTTAAGGCAAAGAGAAGTTGACCTAGAGGCTGCCCACACCTATGATATAGGAAGAAAAGGATTCACTAAAGAGACAGTAGGAGTGACTGCAGAGGTAGAACCATTTTCTTAACCTGTAAAAATCAGGTAAGACCAAGCAATTTCTCCAAGGTTTATTATTTGTCTTGTTTTTCCATGATCTGGTACTCAAAATTTTAAGTGCCTCTTTCAACTGATGTGGTAATAGTTGTTAACTAATCTTGGTTGAAGGATCCATCCTTAATCAGTGCTTGGTTTAAGACACTTCCACATATGTCACTTGTGGGATGAGTAGCATGCCTTACCACAGCTAAGGATCTGCCTTGTGTTCTACAAACTCATCTTGGCAATACATGCTCAGTAAATACTTTCAAATTTAAAATCAAAACTTGAATTTTGACCATAACTTTTGTTTGGGGGGTGGGGCAGTGAGGATTAAGTGACTTGTCCAGGGTCACGCAGCTAGTAAGTGTCAAGTGTCTGAGGTAGGATTTGAACTCAGGTCCTCCTGAATCCAGGGCTGGTGCTCTATCCACTGCGCCACCTAGCTGCCCCTCGACCACAACTTTTAAAAGAAAAATCTTAAAGGATTTTTCATAGAAAGTTTCTGTTGTTCTTTAGCATTGGCTGGCAGAAGCCAGACACTTAAGAATCTTTGTTGAAATTCGCCAATCAAAAGTGAGTATAGACCTTGGGTTCAAATGCTACCTCCATTGCCTACTGTTTGTGACCTCACCAAGTTACTTAATCTCCCCACCTGTAAGATTTAAAGAAAATGCAGACCTGCTTTGGTAGAGTAAATTTTCCTCATTCCAGAGAGTTCTATATCAGTGAGATCACAGGCTTAGTCTCTATCCTAAGTACCTACCTAAAATGGAATCAAACCCAAATTTTCAGGTGCAATTTGGTATTCTTTTCACTAAAATATTTTTTGTGTATCTGATCGAGACTGTTAGGAAAATATCATTTATTTCATAAAGAGTTCTATTTTGGTTATAGCTGTTGTCTTTGCTCTTATTTTCTTTCTTTGCTTATGTGTCTTTACTGTACTCTACACTTATTCACTTCAGTTTCTTTTTCTTTCAATTTACCTTTCCTTCTTTTGTCATCTCTTCCTTCCTCCTCCCCAATTTTTCCTGGAGTAGTAAAGAGCTATTCAATTAGCACTACTATCTGGGCTTTATTATGAAGTGGAACTTTTCTCCTGGCAGCAGTGTTCAACTGACAGATATCATGTGATGCTTCTCAGTTGCATAATGATGCCATGTATACAAGTGATGACTGTATAAAAACATAGGTTTAATGTTGGTTTGTATTATTAAGCTTTTTCTTTTAGTACTGTTGCTATTCAGTTGTATCTGATCCTGTATTGGTTGGCATTATCGAAAGTTAAGAATCTTTGTTGAAATTCACAACTCAAAAGTGAGTAAAGACCCCTTATGGGGTTCTCTTGGCAAAGATACTGGAGTGATTTGACATTGCTTCTCCAGTGGATTAAGAAAGACAGAGAGGTTAATGACTTGCCCAGTGTCATACAGCTAGGGAGTGTCTGAAGCTAGATTTGAATTTGGGTCTTCCTGAATTCAGGCCCAGTGTTCTATCCACTGAGTTACCTACCTGACTTTAGTACTATACTGGATTTCTAAAACACAACCTGAAATTTAAATTGCATTAAAAAAAATACTTATCCAAGAGGTATGTAGAAATTGTAAACATAAGTCTTCTAACTTTTACTAGCCCTATTCCATTTTACAGTGAACTTTTAAAAAATTTTAATTAATTGCAGGGCAATGAAGGTTACATGACTTGCCCAGGGTCACACAGCTAGTATGTGTCAAGTGTCTGAGGTCAGATTTGAACTCAGGAACTTTCTTTTATTAAAGATCACTTGCTACTTGTCACCGTTCCAGGATGATAATTGGTATTGATGTTACTTTTTTAAAAAAAAGTTATTATTATAGATTGTTATATAAATTTTTTTTAGTTGAGTAAATCAGTTCTTTTCCTAGGATGGCATAATACTATTTTATGATAAATGTAGCATTTAATTTTAATATGTTCTTAAATTGCTTCCTTCCATAAAACACCCAGCATGTATATAGTACCACCTCTTGTTGGTCCTACAATTTATCTCGACAGACTCAAATAAGATTTTTGCTAGTTGAGAAATTATTTTTTTCGCACTTTACTTTTTAGGGTACCAAGACTAGACTAGACCATAGAATTAGACTAGGATAACCGAATTGTTGGGGGAAATGTCTTATTCTTAATGGTAATTTAATTTCTTCCTATAAATCTATTCCCTCTAGTCTTCGATAGTTAGTAGACTATAATACCAGGAATAGGAAACTCCCTTAAGTTTTAGCCTTGGCTTTGAATTCCTGTCTGCCTTACAAAGATTAATGTCTGTTCTCAGTATTTCATGGAATTGAGAAATTAGATTTCTCCTATTCATTCCTTATGGAAAAAAGAATTTTGAGACTTAGTGTTTCGAAAAGATAAAATGAAAGCTAAAGAAAAAAAGTTTTATCTCTTTTCTGTGGCTTGTTCTTCCTTTTCTCTCTCTTACTGCTTTTTCTTGATGTTCATGTTGGCACTATTGAACAAGACTAACATTATGCTTCCACTAAGAACTTTATTGCACTGTGCCTAATGAAGTTTTTGTAGCCATGGTTCTGGGCTGTGATAATGAGGAAAAGGCACAGTAATTTTCTTCCCTTTTTAAAATAAGTGGTATGCTTACAGATGACAAATTATTATTTTTTTTTGGCAGGGCAGTGAGGGTTAAATGACTTGCCCAGGGTCACACAGCTACTATAAGTGTGTCAAGTGTCTGAGGCCTGATTTGAACTCAGGTCCTCCTGAATCCAGGGCCAGTGCTTTATCCATTCTGCCACCTAGCTGCCTCCAACAAATTATTTTAATGTGTTGAAGAGTATGCTTGCCTCCTGTAACATTCAGTTCTGATATAAGTATAGAAAAACAGAAACGAAGGAAAATTTTTGAAATGAGATTATATTGAAATATTGAATAAAAGTATTTTTATTATCCCATTAAGGGATTATTTTTCTAGCTTAAAATCATGTTAAAAATAGTGCTTTCTAAGAAAAATTTTGACCTTTTTGCATTTCGAATTGGAAATTGCCTCCTGAAACTAAATCCAACTGTTTAATCATTAAGTTGTAGAAAAATGGTTTAAAAAAATTCATATAGTTTGCTCTCTGTCTTCTTTGTAGTCTCATGCTAATAAATACTTATGTAAAAACATATTCTTATATGTATATACTGTGAAGTTACACGAAATTGTTTTCTAATCTTGGATTTAAAAACTAGATTATTGTTTCTGTCGTTTCCTTTTTAACCAAAATTCTGGGACTCCTAATCGAAATTCCTTTGTAGCAGTCTGATTTAATAACCATGTGTTTTTGTGCTCTTCTGTCAGTACATGAAGAGCATTTTGGATTTTAGTTAATATGTGGAATAGAGGAATGCCATACTAAATTAACATTGATTGGGTCTGGAACGAGTTATTTTCTCCAAGAATAATACCTTTTGAGTTTAATTTGAAGAATTCCAAAAGGTGGCCCTGTTGCCTTGGAGAAATAAAGTTTGTAGCATTCTTCACACCTTCTCCCCCCCCCCCCTTTTAAACAACTAAAGCTTCACAGATCAAATTTTAAAACAATTTAAGATGCTTACACTTTCCTCTCCTGTGTGTGTGTGTGTGTGTGTGTGTGTGTGTGTGTGTGTGTGTGTGTGTGTGTGTGTAACGTGAAATCTTTTGTAACCAAGACCGCACTATTTTTAAGCTTGGTATATTGGTTTAGTTTATTAGAGCAACACAAGTGGACTCAAGTTACATAATGTTTCTTTTGTTTTTGCTCAACAGCAAGAGTAAGAAACATTTGGCTGGATTTTTAGAGGATTAGAGTTTGAAGGAACATTGCTTATGGAGCCTGAGATTTCTCTAGCCAGAATTTGAAGCCAACTGTTGGGGGAAGGTTCAGAATTGGCATTGCAATAATAATGATATTAAAAGATAGTAATGAATTAGTGACATGGGAATTTTTATAAAGCAGAAATGTTTGATCTTAGACTTTGATTAAAAAAAAAAGTTGGTCCTGTAAGAAGAGGGTGTCTATCGAGGGGGAAATAGTCCATTATAGACCAGTGGATCTAGCTTTAATGTTTTGTCATAGGCGCTTTAGGGATTAATATAGGAGGCAGATAGTTTTGGGGTTATATTTAGACTGTAAACGTTATTACCCTCATCCAAAATTGACTTCCCAGTTTCTTCTTTCTTCTAAAACTTCGTTTTAGGATGTTACAGAATCTTTTAGTCTCCCGTACTTGTCTTGCTCTTAGCTGTAAATGGTGGGAGTACTTGTATCCAGTGAGCAAAGGGTTATTTAGCAGGGAGGCGCTCTGAGCCTAAAAGCTTCAGGCAGTAGAGCTGCTCCCGTTCTGGACTCTTGGAAATGTCCATTCCGGTTTTTGCCACCACCCAAGTAAAGTCGGATCTACTTTCTTCAGCTTGGCTTTTTCTTCCTCCTTCCCCTCCTCTCTTCCCATAGTCCGCTTGGGGACTCTTGAGAGCTGGGGAAGTTACCGGACTGGGGGTGGGGGTGTAGGAAGCATGTTTGGTGTTTGTTTTTCTTATTTTTCTATGGACTGGGTTAGATACTGGCGAGCGCGCCTTATTGATTGGTGTTGTTTTTGCTGTTGGGTGGGCGGACGAGACTAATGTTTATACATCAAGGAGTGTTGAACCTGGC